>NC_021164.2:16727695-16737446 GCF_000331145.2 Cicer arietinum | reverse complement strand
GTGTATGATTGGCTTGACTTAGACTGCATCCTAGAAGACCACCATTTTTGTGAAGCTCCTAAATCAAGCCTGTGGTGACCATGTTAACGTATGTAAGGTATTCTGCATACCTTGTTTATTCAATCATTTTTTCCACCAAGGCCAATGTTGACAGTAAAGATCAATTGGCGATCAACAATAGTTTTGCTAGAAGGTAAAGGGACAAGATCCCAAGCAATATATTATGATCAGTAGTTTCATGATCCCACACAATACTAAAAAAAATTACGCTTTGTAAGAAGTTGCAAATTTATAATATATGGTAGCATTTGAGTCTATGAGCTACGGAAACAGATGAGTATTTCTCTGAAATGAACAATTGAATGGATATATCCTATGTTAGCTCAAAGAGCTTGTCATCTTTTGAATTATAGAAATGATGTTAGAAATAATGTAAATAGGGTAATTTTGGTTGATTCAATGTAATTGAAATTACAATATCGTACTTTTGATGTATGACCTTTGTCTTCATACAATACTCTTTTTCCAAGAGCTACCTCGTTATATTTTGGAATGTGAATTATTGTATTTTTATTGGTGATAATTTGATCTTTCGGAAAATGAAGAAACATAATATTATGGCAAAGTTAAGTGTAGAAGCAGAGTATCAAGCCATAGCCTCAGCCACCTATGAACTTATTTGGCTCAAAAAGTTTCTTAAAGAATTGACGTTGCTTCATAAATTTCAACGGACAATGATCAATTGGGAGGTGTCTTCGTTAAGTCATTGAGAGGTCTTTGAATCAGTTCTGTATGTTACAAGCTTGGCGCACAACTTGAGGGGTAGTGTTCGAAATAATGTAAATAGAGTAATTCTGAGATTCTATGTAGTTATTGCAATTGGGGTAACTAATAACTATGAATCCTTGTACTTATAGCTCTTTGTATATGTAATATTCTCTGATGCGTAATTCAGACACGAATCCCATCATGTCTTTCATCTTTTTCCTTCTAATAGATGTGATACCTTATAAAGATGACGTAAAATTTTCTACTGTCAAATCCTCATTCTTATACATTTCCCTTCTTCCTTGTGTCTACTCATGCTGCTACTATCAGCTTCTAAAGAGTACTCTTATTTTTTTACTCAACACCATAAAAAATATCATTGTTTAACACTGCAAAATTTTCAGCTTGCTAATATAATATGGGATGAGGGAGGTGAGAGTGATGACCATATTGTGCCTTTTCCTGAGGCAAGTGAAGATGTTAGAAACAAGAAAGAAGTAAATCAGGAATCAGCTGTGTGTAAGCTTAGCAAGCTGAAGCAACCAGAGGCTAAAACTGATTTTCATGAAAAACTAGGAAGCAGTTCCAACCTTGATAATAGTGGAGGACTACCTGACTCAGGATACGGAGAAACCTCATGGCATGACCTGTCTTTATCCAGTGCAACTAAAATTGAGCAGGGTTCTCTGGGTACTGAACTATCTACACATCGAGGTGAACTTAGCAAACTCAGTACATCAAGAGGTGGTAAAATTGCTAATTGTTGGAATTATTAGTAGATAGCATGTCTCATATTTGTCTACACGTTTTTGTTTGTGCAGGCGTCTGTCTGCTGATGTTTTTTTGTGCTTACATCCCACCGTCATAATATAAAAATAATGAATATGCATGATATTAGCTATATTTTTCCATTCTTAATTGTATAAATGCTTGACAGAAGAGACCACATATCATGAAAAGGATGCTGATTTTTTTCAAAATGCTGAAGAAGGTAAAGAACAAGGTGATTTTGTTGATTATGACTGGGCTAACATAGGAAGTTTTGATGACCTTGATCGAATTTTCAGGTAAAATGGATTATCTATATTATTCTATATCTGATACAAGCATATGTCTGATAGCATTGTAGCATTATGATCACAAGTGTCCTGGATTTGTTTATATTGATTTCTTTCCTGAATTTCTGAAGTCTAAAATGGGCTAAACTCTCCTGTTAACTTAACTATTGTATTCTTATTCACCACTTTTCACAATTATTTACACACTGCTCCATCTTGGTTTAAGCTCCTTCCAATCTATTCCTGTGAAACTTATGTGCAATGCATTTGTAGCTGCAACATTAAAGTAAAATCATTCAATTTGAAAAAGGGTTGACTATGATGTGAAATTTTCGAACAACTTTACTCTTTAAACTAGGAAACAAGGCTTCCCCTTGGCTTTTATCATACGTGCATGTGATGGGCAACATTGGAAAGAAATACCGAAGTTCCTAGTTAACAGTAAACAATTTTAGACATGCATATATCCTTATAGTTATTAGTCTTTGTATTTTACCACGGCATCTATCTGACTGAATATTCTCACAAGTGATGATTTTGCAGCAATGATGACCCCATATATGGCCATGTAAGTCTTGATAATTCTGATGAGCTTTGGTCCTCTAAAGATGTGAGTAACAATCAAGCACCTGTACTCTTGGACACACCAAGTCCCACAGATGCTTTAAGGAATAGATCAGGGCCTTTGGATATTAAAGAAGAACATGGTCATTGTAATGATCGATCATTTTCCCTTAGCTACGAAAATATTTCTGGCCCTACATATCAAAGTATACAAAATTCACCCACTACCACTGCTAATGTGGAACGTGCTGGAGATAGACGTAAGCCTACTGGAAAAGAGCAGCAGGTATGTCAAGTAATTTTCAACAACCAGTCTATTATTTAGTTCTCTATTTGTACAGCAGACCAAACAGCTTTTTTCATTTTGTCATTTTGTCGTTTAGAGTTTAGACTTTAGACTATATGATCCAGATATGTTAGGAAGTAGCAGCACCATGTGTGCAGCCTTTGGTTTATCTTTTGTAATATTGCAACAACATATGAGCAAAGTGTTAAGGATCCCAAACCATTTTAAAAGCATATAAATATTAGTAAAATGCTACCTTACATAATTGCTTCCTAGTTTCTGCTAACTATTTTATCAACCTTCTCATAAACCAAATTTCCCTAAAGATAAACTCATTGGGTTATCTTCGATTTTAGCCTAACTCAATGCCACAGAACTTACTTGTAAGGTGAGAGATACTCATTCTTTATAAGCCTTTTTCAGGCATTATCTCTAGTTAGTGCGGGACTTGTGTTTTCCCCAATATGCCCCTTCATGCAGTGTTGTTAAATAACCGCTTTAGGGTTATTGCATAGTGGGTTTTGGGCAAACGCTATGATATCCGATACGCTATGACTGTTTCGCTACCACCGCAACAGCGGTGATCGTGGGAATAGCAAAGATAGCTGGAAAAAGGATTTTTATGGTTTCTTTTTGTAAAAATTTTAAAAAATAACTGAAGTGTCATTTTAGCTTGAAACACGAACCATGTACATACCTATATTACCTCATCAGATCCTTCTTTTCTTTGCCTCACTGAGTCCAACATTCCAATTTCATTATAAATGGATTTTGCTTTGTTGAAATATTGGCTGATCATTGTGTCCCCTTGTTGAAGAGACATGTGTTCATTCTCCATTACAAATGGATTTTTCTTTGGTGAAATATTGGCTTGTCATTGTGTCCCCTTGTTGAAGAGACATGCGTTCATTCTCCCACCATTGTAACTTCAGATAACTTTTCTCTGTGAATAGTGTTGCTAGGGTATTCCATGCCTCATTCATTGTATTTTAGTCCTTTCATTTGCTATGACAACTCATCCTCTACAGCGACAGACAACACATATATAGCCTTCTTGGTATAGCTCAAATTGCTTTTCAAGTTAATGATTGTCCCCAAAAATCAACAAAAATATTATGAACATGTTTTATCCTCGCTCACATACACTCTGGGAAAAATTCCCTGAAAAGTAACAATTCTTTAAAATTTCTCTAAGTCAAACATGCTTAACTATGAAATTATGAAGTTATGGGTTTCCGAAAAGATAGTGCAGTTTGTTCATATAGCTAATACCAATCAATTCTTTTAGGCTTTCCTTCAACTGTAAAGTCTCATACCCACATAGCCTTAGGGCCTTCTCATTTTGATGTGAACTCAGTTATTCCTATTCTCTTGTGCCTAGAACCCTTCTAGGAGTCGTTCCTTGTCTATGCCTAATCTTTTTCTACCAGAAGACGGAAATCACTTTCTGCCCTTGTTAGCCTCGAGTGTCACACTTTTCTATTTTAATCTTCCTCTTCTTTTCTCCTCCTTGTCTGTTTGTGAAATTGATTCTATGCAATTGGTACTCCAATGTCTTTGGAACTCAACTTACCTATTTGTTTAAGGAGATCAAGAACATATTTTCTTTGGTAGACGAAGAAACCTTGTTTAGAGTAGACATCCTGAATCCCATGAAGTACTTAATTTCCCAAGGGCTTTCATCTTAAATTGAGCTGCTAACTTTTCTTTTTAGGATTTGTTTCTTAACAACTTCATCACTATATGGGATCATATCATCCACATAGACTAATAGAATAGTGAGTTCACTTTCTTATGAATGTTTAATGATAAAATGTATCATCACCTCGGCTATGCTAGTATTCCAAACCAAGTACCATGACTGCTTTGACACATATAGGGTATTTTTTAACCTAAACACCTCATTCCCCTCCATCAGTGGAGTCTTGTAGGAACTTCTGAAGTGAGATAAGAATTTGATTCTTAACTAAAAATAGCCTTTATAATTTATAATTTATTTCGTGCCTAAGGAGAAGTTAGTTTTCGAAAATTTTGAGATGGAGATGCTCATTTGAACAAATGCTAGAAGCCATTAGTTAGAAGACTCATAATGATTGTAGGGTTATTTCAATTTTATTTTCTTTAATTGCTTGTCAAAAAGTATTTAAACTGACTTTTCCTCATCCAGGTCTCCATATACTGAGTCTTTCCTCACTTTCCCTCAACTTCAGTGGGAGAATCATAATTCATAAGTTTCGAGTTGTTCCTTCTTTATCCTTCCTTAAATGAGTCAGCACTTCCTGTATTGCCCTTCTAGGATCAAAACTTGTAGTGACTTCTATGTTAGAACCAAGACTAAGGCCAATGAACCAAAAGTTGGGGCACTAGGGGAAAGGAAACCCCAAATTGGTCAAACAACAACGTCAGTTGCTTGAGATGGAAAAGTTCTGAAAACTTTATCACTTCTTTCTCCGACTCTCATTTTTATTTAGAACTTTCTAGTTGTATTTTAGCATCTTTAGGAATCACTAGTTTTGTTGTATCCTTCACCGTGTGCAATTGGTTTGATTAAATTTGCATGATTTTCTTTACATGGTTGCACACCCTTGGAATAATCACGTTCCAAGAATTTCACCTGTTTCCTTCAAAGTCATCCAAGGATTTCATCTTTTTGATTTTGTATATATGCTTGATTTTCTCTACATGGTTGCACACTGAATTTCACCTGTTTCCTTCAAAGTCATTCAAGGATTTCATCTTTGTTATTGTGTATATATGCAGATTTATAGGCCAATGAATCAGTTGAAAACTCAGAAAAAATCACAAATAAAACAAGAGGGGAAAGGTTTGCAGGACTTTTATGGTAATTGGTCCTCTTCAGCGACATCGGCAAGACAGTTTGAGAATCAATTGACACCTTCTGTCTTGCAATCTTCTTCCTCTTCAATTCTTGGGCAACTGAAGCAACTCCCAGGACCTGAAACACTATATCAGAACATCATAAATCCATATTTGGCACCTTTTGTGTATGGTAATCTTACCAACACATATCCTGCAATGCCAATGCTATCACAGATTCAGTTGGGAAATCTTAGGCATCAGTATGTGCTTTCTGGGTATGAAACATCTCCTGGTATGGTGAATCCCTTGAAAAGTTATGAGGGCTTAGTCAAGCCTCAAACTATGACTCCTCAGGAGAAAATTGAAAAATTGAGGCGGCGGCAGCAAATGCAGGCAATGCTAGCTATTCAGAAACAACAGCAAGTATTGGGCCACCAAGTTCCTTGCACTAGTAAATCCATCGCTCAAAAATGCCACCCAGAAATTCAAACTCATCTTAGCGATAGGACTGATCCTAACATTGAAGATCTAAATACTCTTCCTGCTCCAGACCTGCCAATTGAACAAGATGATTCTAATACAATATCTCTGGCAATTGATGATGATTTTGTTGAAGAAACCATACTGCACAGGCTTCAGGATATTATATCAAAGGTATTGTTGAGTTGCTATTTGCTAATATATGCTTTACAGTATGATTGTTTCCTTGTATACTAATTGGGGACATGGCTTCAATCCCGAGGCAAACTTTTTCTACAGTTAGATGTCAAAACAAGACTCTGCATCAGAGATAGCTTGCTTCGGCTGGCACAAAGTGCAATGCGAAGACATTATTCTAGTGACACAAGCAGTACAAACAAAAATAACAAAGAAGAACATGAAGTTTTTGCAAGAGAAGAAAGCAGTACCCAGAATAGGTTAGAAAAGCTACATTAATATACTACTACTTTAATTGCTGTGTCTGCTTGCTCTTTGTTTATAAGTAAAGACCTTATTATGAATTCAGTATCATTATTACTTCATTTGTGGACAAATTCAAAAGCAAAAAATGGAGTATAAGATATTAGAGAACCAACAGAAACTGTTAGGAAGTGTGAGAAAATGAGTCTTAGAATTTGTTTTGAATCTAACTCAACCCTACAAAATTGACTTGTAAGTTAAGGGATGCCTCCCACTTATAAACTCATTTTCAGGTCATATTTCATTCAATGTGGGACTCTCAACAGATGGAAAACAGAGGAGAGAAAGAGCTGAAAGCCTACTCTGTAATTGTATTCACTCGTTGAACATAAGACTAACTGACATTGCCATTGATGGATGGCCATACCTGTACAGTTTATGATGGCACTACTGCTTTCTCTTACATTCCTCCATCCTTCAAGCTTAGGGTAGATTGATCAATAAACATTAAAGACAAACTTTTATTTCTTAATAAAAACAATTTTCTAGTTGACAATGCCTTGGTCAGAAAACCAACATATTGTTCTTGGGCTGGGATGTGAAGGACCTTGGTACTGATCATCTCCTTTCCTAGATCTTCCATCCTTTCCTGCAAGCTCTTTGAGCTCAATACTAATAATACATGGACCATATTGATTTTAGTGTGTGAAGTAACGAGTAAAATCAAAACAAGGATCAAAAGTAAGTTTGGGGCTAAACTGAAACGGTGTATACTATGGGAAGTGAAGAAAGTAAAAGAGAAAATACTTTCATGTTTTATTATTACAGCCCTAAGCTGTTTATATAGGAAAAGAAATTACAATAGTAAAACTGAGTAATAATGACAAAATAAAAATAAACATAATAATATAAAATAAAAGAGAATAAAATCTAATTTCTCTCGATTCTTCAACACCCCCCCTCAAGTTGGTGCATAGATATCTGTCATGCCCAACTTGGCTATAAGTCGCTCAAAATTGGGTTTTGCCAAACTTTTTGTCAAGATATCAACAATTTGCTGATTGGAAGTCACAAATGGCAAACATATAACTCCAGCATCAATTTTTTCTTTTATGAAATGGCGGTCAATCTCAATATGCTTGGTTCTATCATGTTGTACAGGGTTGTGAGCTATACTTATTGCTGCTTTGCTATCACAAAACAATTTTAAGGGTGAGTCAACTTTCATTTTCAGTTCGTCCAAGAGTTTACGAATCCATAAAAGTTCACAGATTCCTTGAGCCATTGCTCTGAATTCAGCTTCTGCACTGCTTCAAGCAACAACCCCTTGTTTCTTACTTCTCCAAGAAACTAAATTTCCCCAAACATAGGCACAATATTCAGTGGTGGATTTTGATGTAGCTAAATATCACTAGAAGGGGGGGTTGAATAGGGATTTTGCTGCTAAAAATTATTTTAAGTGTTTTTAAAAACTATCCTCTCGCTGAGGATGGCTAGCTCGAGGATGAGATTTTTAAATCGTTAGATCTAAGCTGAGCAAAAAAGATAGGAGCAGAATATGAGGGACACACACAATTTTATACTGGTTCACCCAAAGATGGCTACGTCCAGTCCTCACACCCTTGTGAGATTTCACTAACTTTCAAAACGGATCAATCCTCAACCCGAGGATGATTACAACTGTGTATTATCAAGCTTCACCAAGCTTACAATCAATTTCCAAATATTTCCAAGCTTCACTCACTAGGAAATTACAAAGTAGAATGAGAGTGATTGATACTTAATACTTTCTCAAGGGATATACAAAGATATAGTGTAGGATCAAAGAAAGTAATAAGGGAGGATGTGATTTGCTTCTTGAAAGTTTTAAGATACTTGATCTTTTTATGCAAGTGTGTTGTGTGTCTTCCAATGGAGAGCTTGTATGCATTTTATAGAGATCCAAGCCTTTGATGACCGTTGGAGCTCATTTTCAAAGGATCCAAGGTTTTCATCAAAATTACAGAACTGCCACTCAGCTTGTTAGGCTTAGGCAGAACCCATCCTCTTGCAGCATAGCTTTGATCTTGACATGTCCTTGCTTTTTCTCTTTAATCAAAGTGCAAGGCTGTTTCTGAGCTGCATTTTTCGAAGTCTTTAAGGTCTAGGTTGGCTTCATCTTTTGAGGTGATGTGGACAAGAGAGAAAAAGCCACTTTATGACATAGGACTGTCATACTCAGTCCGAGGATCAGATCTGGCAGCAACATGTGATCTTCCATTTTTGGCTTGTTTCGAGTTGCCTTTTGTTAACTTGACTTCTTTATGAATTAAAACGTACAAGCCCATTAAATGTTCAGATTTTGACCTTTGCACATGCTTGATAGGTTGCTTTCACTTTTGCTAGCCTATCCTTTACATACTAGATCTAGCCATATTCACCTTTTTCTTTTGACCTTTTGACTCTTACTTTTGAATGCTTTGTTTATTCATGTTTGACATTGATATACAATTGAATAAACACAATATTCTGGTGAGAAATCAGATTGTCCAGATCTGGAGTTTTTCAACTTGCAGCAATTTCCATCCTCGCGCTTGCAGCAATTTCCATCCTCACGAGGGTTTTCCATCCTCAGGCCAGAATCACTTTTTTCTTCTTTTTGCCTTAATGATTAATAACCTATTATCTTATATGAATACACTCAAGAGCACATGTTAGTCATTAACCACAATCATAATCTCTTAAGTAATTTTGTTATCATTAAAATCATTTGAGAGATTTTGTCTCAACAATCTCCCCCTTTTTGATGATGACAAAATTCTTTAGATTATGATTTTAAATAAGACAAAGATAAAATGTTTATGCTCCCCCTCAATTATATGTGTAATAATTTTTAAAACTAAAAATCATTACTCCCCCTAAATGTATGCCAAAGTGTTGAAATAACATGATTTTAACCAAACATATGACATCATGATAATTAGATAATAATTTGTTCAACAAAGCATAAACATGGGTTCATAAGCAACACATCAATACCACAACAGTTTTAACAGCTTGAACATAATCACTAGACAGAAAACATAACATAAAAACATAATCATTCTCCCCCTGAATTTGGCAGCAGCAAAAAGAAATAACAACAGATTTAATCTGAGGAGGCTGGGTCATCTGATGAGGATGAAGGAGATGGAACATCAGAGTTTGGCTGGGCTGGTAGCTCAGGAGGATGATCTCCAGGAGCAATAGTAGGAACCAAGTGTTTGGTAACCCATTCAAGAATGAGCCCAAACTGAACCAAAGAATTCTGAAAATGAGTGAAGCGCTGAAGAATTTTCTTCTGGTCTTTCCTAATTAATTTGAGGAGTTTCATCTG
>NC_021164.2:16713318-16726450 GCF_000331145.2 Cicer arietinum | reverse complement strand
GGGGTTTTGATGAAGGTGGTTTGGTCTTTTTGGAAGTTGGAGTTTTGGAATCTGATTTCGCAGGAGGAGGTTGTTGTGCTGGTTCAACAGGAGGAGTGGTCTCTGAATCATCAGAGTTGATGACATGAATTGTGTTGTCTTGAGGGGTTGCCTTTTTGGTCGAAACGGCTCCAGACATGATTCTGGAGGAGCGCCTGGAAGGAGTTGAGGAGGAGGATTTTTTGACGATTTTTGGAGGAGTGGAGCTTTTGGATGGTTGAGATGAAGAAATGGTGTTCATGGAAGTTTCTTCAGATTGGTTTTCTTCATTATAGTCTGACTCAGTGCTTGAGTAGACATCTTGGTTTTTCTCAGGTTCTTGGCAGGATTTTTTGCGTTTTACAGTCATTTTGATTCGTGCCATTGATGCAGGAAGGTGAGGGAAGAAACTGTTGAGTGATGAAAGGATTTCTGGGCAAAAGGTTGATGAGAGAAAATGAAGAGGATGGGAAATGAACGATGAGATCGTGTGAGTAACCGTGAGGGAACGTGAGGAAACGCGAAGGGAACAGAAACAATTAATGCGCCGTATCCTAGAGACCTAGTGTGATGATGGATTAGACATGTAGCCGTTCTGCATTAAATGCAAGGCGTGAAGTACGGAGGCATGCGCCACGCGTACTGCCCAATGAGAGAGAGAGACACATGCTTTCTTTCTAGGTTGTTTGGTCACGTGAAATTACACCAATAAGGATATTCCGTCCTCTGGTGGGTTTCCTATCCTCTCAAGCCTAACTAAAAATGTAAATACATATTTAAAAGGCAACAGATTTTTATATAAAAAATACAAAAAATACAATAAAAAATAACAATATAATAAAGAGCATCACAAGATAGATCAATTAATTTTAGACAAATTAATAATTGAAAGTTCACCCAAGATCTTTTTGAACCTATCCTCTTGGAGAGGTTTGGTAAAGATATCTGCTAATTGATTTTCAGTGTCAATAAAAATCAGTTCTAAATCCCCTTTTTGCACATGATCTCTTATAAAATGATGTTTAATTTCAATGTGCTTAGATCTAGAATGTTGAATGGGATTTTTAGAAAGATTTATTGCATCTGTATTATCACAGAGGATGAGAATTTTTGCGTACCTTAGCGAGTAATCCTCAAGCTGTTTTTTTATCCAGAGCAGTTGTGAGCAACATTGAACGACTGATACATACTCTGCTTCAGTAGTTGAAAGAGCAATTGTACTTTGTTTTTTGCATGACTAACTTATTAGGGATTTACCAAGAAATTGGCAAGCACCACTTGTGCTTTTTCTTTCAACTTTGTCTCCCGCGTAGTCGGCATCACAATAAGCTATGAGGTCAAGATTGGAACATTTCTTGTACCAAATTCCCAGATTTATAGTACCAACAAGGTATCTAAAAATCCTTTTTACAGCTGTGAGATGAGATTCTTTAGGAGAGGATTGAAACCTTGCACAAAGACCGACTGCAAAGACTATGTCCGGTCTGCTTGCTGTTAAATACAACAAGGATCCTATCATCCCTCTGTATTCCTTTTCCGAAATAGGAGTTCCTTCATCATCTTTGTGGAGTGTGGAGGATGAGTGCATTGGAGTTCCCATACTCTTGGCAGAACTCATGTTGTATTTTTTGAGCAAATCATTGGTGTATTTTTCTTGTGAGATAAAAATACCATTCTCTAGTTGTTTGATTTGTAAACCAAGGAAGAATTTCAATTCCCCCATCATACTCATCTCAAACTCGCTTTGCATGAGATTTGAGAATTCTTCACACATTTTTTCATTTGTGGATCCAAATATAATGTCATCGACATATATTTGAACAATCAATAAATCCTTTTCAAGTGTTTTCTTGAAAAGAGTAGTATCAATCTGTCCTCTAATAAATCCATTTTCTTTTAGAAAAGAACTTAACCTCTCATACCAAGCTCTAAGAGCTTGCTTTAAACCATAAAGAGCTTTAGAGAGTTTGAACACATGGTTTGGTCGTTTTTCATCCTCAAATCCAGGAGGTTGATGAACATACACTTCTTCATTTAAGAACCCATTCAAAAAGGCACTTTTCACATCCATTTGGAATAGTTTTATACCTTTATGAGTAGCATAAGCTAAGAGGATTCTTATTGCTTCAAGTCTTGCTACGGGTGCAAACGTTTCATCATAATCTATTCCTTCTTGTTGGTTGTACCCTTGTGCCACTAGTCTTGCTTTATTTCTAATGACTTCTCCATCCTCATTTAGTTTGTTTCTAAATATCCATTTAGTTCCAATAACAGATTTGTCCAGAGGATGGGGTACAAGATTCCATACCTTGTTTCTTTCAAATTGTGAGAGTTCTTCCATCATAGCTTCAACCCATGATTTGTCACCAATAGCTTGATCAATTGTCTTGGGTTCAACTTGTGATATCATGGCCATGTTGGAAGTATTTTCCCTTAGAAAGTTTCTGGTTCTCACACCATCTTCAGTATTTCCAATGACCAGATCTAGAGGATGATGCGTGACTGTTTTCCATCCTCTTGGAAGTTGTTGAGAGGTTGGATCAGACTCATCCTCTGCGTGAGGACCGGGTACTTGTGAGGATGTATTTTCATCTTCTTCATCCTTATCCTTTTTCTCTAAACACAAGTCATCAAACTCATCAAAAATAACATGCATGGATTCCTCCACAGTTTGAGTCCTAAGATTATATATTCTATAACCTTTTGACGTTGTGGAGTATCCTAGAAAAATTCCTTTATCGGATTTTGGATCAAACTTTCCCAAATTTTCTTTATTATTTAGAATGTAGCAATAACACCCAAATATGTGAAAATAGGAAATATTTGGTTTTCTCCCTTTCCATAATTCATATGGAGTTTTGTTCAAAATTTTTCTAATGGATGTACGATTTGAAATATAACAAGCGGTATTAATGGCTTCGGCCCAAAAATATTTTTCAATGTTGGCTTCATTTAAAATAGTTCTAGCCATTTCTTGTAAAGTTCTATTTTTCCTTTCAACAACCCCATTTTGTTGGGGAGTTCTTGGACAAGAAAAGTTGTGAGAAATACCATTTTCTTCACAAAGATTTTTAAAAGATTCATTTTCAAATTCACCTCCATGGTCACTTCTCACCGAGACAATTTTTGAACCTTTTTCATTTTGAATCTTTTTGCAAAAATGGTGGAATGCCTCAAAGGCTTCATCTTTGTGTTTTAAAAATAGAACCCAAGTAAAACGGGAAAAATCATCAACAAGTACAAAGCCATATCTTTTTCCACTAAGACTTGGAGTTTTGATAGGACCAAAGAGATCAATGTGAATGAGTTCAAGAGGATGATTTGTTGAAACAAAGTTTTTAGAGTGAAAACTACTTTTAACTTGTTTTCCTTTCACACAAGCTTCACAAACTTTGTCTTTTTCAAAATTAATTTTTGGAAGACCTTTTACTAATTCTAAATTTGCTAATTTAGAAATAGTGTTTAAGCTTGTGTGACCGGCTCGTTTGTGCCAAATCCATTTATCTTTTTCAATGGAAACAAAACAAGATTCAGTAGGTAAATCATCAAGATAAAGTTCATATAAATTCTTTTTTCTAAAACCGGAAAAGAAAACTCTACCCGAGGATGAGTGTTTAACCTCACATAGAGTTGGCTTAAAAATAACTTCAAAACCACTAATGCTTAGCAAGTTATGTTTCAAGCCATCCACATATTGAACATTTTCAATTTTTGCAGAATTATTCTTACCAATAATACCTGTTCCTTTTATTTGAGCTTTATCATTATTACCAAATGTGACTGATCCTCCATCCTTTATCTCCAAAGACATGAAGCAGTGCTTATCTCCCGTCATATGCCTTGAGCAACCACTGTCCAAGTACCAAGGCTTTCTTTTGTTGATTAGAGGATGAACCTGTTTTAGAGTTTAAAAGAGACTTAGGTACCCATATAGCTTTGGGTCCTTGTTGGTTAGTTTTTCCTCTTTTGAGGATATTCCTTTTATGATGGCAAATAGAATCATGGTGCCCATGTTTACCACAGAATGAGCATGCTGCCTTTTCATTGTTAGCTTTCTTCTTAGCATGACAGATTTTGGAAGTATGCCCAAGTTTTTTGCAAAAGGTGCATTTAGGCCTATCCTCTCGTTTTTTAGGCAAGAAAAAGTTTTCATATAATTTTTGTTTTTGAGAGCTTTTAAAACCAATTCCAGCCTTGTCAAATATTCCAGATTGGGACCCCATTATCTTTTGAAATGTTTCTGTAGATTTGACAAAGTTGGAAATATCATTTTTTAGTTCCATAACCTCAGTTTACAAAATTTCCTTTTCTGTATCCTCGTCAGGAGGATGCGATTCAAGAATTTTTTGTTTCTCAGAATTTTGAAAGTGAGATTGCTGCAACTCTTGAATGATTTTAACATATTCATCATTCTTTTTCTGTAGCTCTTCATTTTGTTTCTTTATCTCAACAAGTTGGGTTTTTTGAAACATGCATTTTTGAGATAAAGTGTATGAGTCATTTAAAAGGCTATCAAATTCAACTTCTAATTTTTCACAATTTGGACATAGATCAGAAATACTTACCTTGTCATTTTCTGATTTTGTCATGAGACATAGGTTGGCCTCTTCTTCCTTTTCTTGCTCCGAGGATGACTCATCACTATCATCCCAAGTGATCATCATGGATTTGTTTTTGTATGGGAATTTTCTAGAGTTCCTTTTGTTGAGAGGACACTCAGTTTTATAGTGTCCCATCTTGTTGCATCCATAACAAGTTATTTGACTCTTGTCAATTTTTTCTTTTTGAGGAGGTCCTCTATTCTGTCCTCTTCTGTTTAGCATCCTCTGGATTTTTCTGGAAATCAGAACGAGGTCATCCTCATCTTCAGACAGAGGATACTCTGCGCTTTCCTTTGTTATGACATCTTCATTCTTCTTGGAGCTTTCTGTTTGGCTGGTTTTTAAAGCAATCATTCTTCCCTTTTTGTTTGGTTTATCAGCCAATAACAATGGTTCATGAGCTCTTAGAGTTCCAACCAAATCTTCTAATTTCATGTTGGTCAAATCTCTTGCTTCTGTAATGGCAATTACCATTGGCCTCCATTCTTTTGGTAAACTCCTTAGAATTTTTCTTATCCTTTCTTGAACGGAGTATACCTTTCCAAGAGATCTTAAGGGATTTTGCTGCTAAAAATTATTTTAAGTGTTTTTAAAAACTATCCTCTCGCTGAGGATGGCTAGCTCGAGGATGGAATTTTTAAATCGTTAGATCTAAGCTGAGCAAAAAAGATAGGAGCAGAATATGAGGGACAGACACACAATTTTATACTGGTTCACCCAAAGATGGCTACGTCCAGTCCTCACACCCTTGTGAGATTTCACTAACTTTCAAAACGGATCAATCCTCAACCCGAGGATGATTACAACTGTGTATTATCAAGCTTCACCAAGCTTACAATCAATTTCCAAATATTTCCAAGCTTCACTCACTAGGAAATTACAAAGTAGAATGAGAGTGATTGATACTTAATACTTTCTCAAAAGATATACAAAGATATAGTGTAGGATCAAAGAAAGTAATAAGGGAGGATGTGATTTGCTTCTTGAAAGCTTTAAGATGCTTGATCTTTTTATGCAAGTGTGTTGTGTGTCTTCCAATGGAGAGCTTGTAGCGTTTTATAGAAGATCAAAGCCTTTGATGACCGTTGGAGCTCATTTTCAAAGGATCCAAGGTTTTCATCAAAATTACAGAACTGCCACTCAGCTTGTTAGGCTTAGGCAGAACCCATCCTCTTGCAGCATAGCTTTGATCTTGACATGTCCTTGCTTTTTCTCTTTAATCAAAGTGCAAGGCTGTTTCTGAGCTGCATTTTTCGAAGTCTTTAAGGTCTAGGTTGGCTTCATCTTTTGAGGTGATGTGGACAAGAGAGAAAAAACCACTTTATGACATAGGACTGTCATACTCAGTCCGAGGATCAGATCTGGCAGCAACATGTGATCTTCCATTTTTGGCTTGTTTCAAGTTGCCTTTTGTTAACTTGACTTCCTTATGAATAAAAACGTGCAAGCCCATTTAATGATCAGATTTTGACATTTGCACATGCTTGATAGGTTGCTTTCACTTTTGCTAGCCTTTCCTTTACATACTAGATCTAGCCATATTCACCTTTTTCTTTTGACCTTTTGACTCTTACTTTTGAATGCTTTGTTTATTCATGTTTGACATTGATATACAATTGAATAAACACAATATTCTGGTGAGAAATCATGCACTGCTTCGAGCAACAACCCCTTGTTTCTTACTTCTCCAAGTAACTAAATTTCCCCAAACATAGGCACAATATCCAGTGGTGGATTTTCTATCAGTAATTGATCCTGCCCAATCAGCATCTGTAAATATAGAGACTTCTCTGTCATTAGTTTTCTTGAAGCACAAACCCTTTCCAGGATTGGATTTCAAGTACCTTAAGATTCGATAAACTGCCTCCAAGTGTTCTTCATAGGGAGAATGCATGAATTGACTTACAACACTCACAGAGAAAGCGATGTCAGGTCTAGTGTGGGCTAGATAAATAAGTTTGCCGACTAACCTCTGGTATCTTCCAATCTCAACAGGAACACTGCCTTTCTCCCAAAGTTTAGCATTTAATTCCATAGGAGTATCTGCTGGTCTACACCCACTCATCCCAGTTTCTTCCAAGAGATCTAGGATGTATTTTCTTTGAGAAACAACAATTCCCTTCTTTGAGCGAGCAACTTCCATACCAAGAAAATATTTAAGCGCGCCTAAATCTTTGATCTCAAATTCTTTAGTCAAATTTTTCTTCAATCTTTCCATCTCAACAATGTCATCTCCTGTGAGAATAATATCATCTACATATACAATTGAAATTTTACCAACATTAGAGAAATTCATGAGCAGAGTATGGTCTGATTGTCCCTGCATATATCCTTGCCTTTTGACCGACTGAGTGAATTTTTCAAACCAAGCCCTTGGAGATTGCTTGAGACCATAAAGGGATTTTTGAAGTTTGCACACATTTGAACCAAATTTATCTTCAAAGCCAGGTGGGCTATCCATGTATACTTCCTCCTCCAAATCACCATTCAGAAAAGCATTCTTTACATCAAGTTGGTTAAGAGACCAATCTAAATTCACTGCCAAGGACAAGAGAACTCTAATAGTGTTTAATTTGGCAACGGGAGCAAAAGTCTCTGAGTAATCAATGCCATATGTCTGAGTAAACCCTTTAGCAACCAAGCGTGCCTTGTATCTTTCAACTGTGTTATCAGAATTATATTTCACAGTGAATACCCATTTACAGCCAACAGTATTCTTTCCTGTAGGTAATGTCATGACTCTCCAAGTTTGATTCTTCTCAAGAGCTCTCATCTCCTCAAGAACAGCTTCTTTCCACTTTGGAATTTTTAGAGCCTCTTGTATATTTTTTGGAATTTCTACAGTAGACAACTTAGAGGTAAATGCAGCAAATGAAGAAGACAATTTTGAGTATGACACATAATTAGACAAAGGATATTTAGTGCATGATCTAATAGGTTTTCTAATTGCAATAGGAAGGTCTAAATCAGGATACTCGACATGACTCTTAAGAATAGAAGAAGACTTACCTGTATCAAGATGATGTGTTGGATTATCTATTGGTTCAGAATCTTGGAAGGGTCGGAGAATGGGTCCTTCATTTCTCTGTTTATGGTTTCTTCTTTCAAACACATTTCCCTTCCAAGTAGGGTCAATTGTAGTAAACCTGCTTTGTGTCTCTTTATCTGAGTCATTATGTTGTGGCATTTCAGGTGGTCCTTTATTATTATTGAGATCAAGAATTTGATCATTGTGATTTTCATTTGAAATTGTCGCCCCCGAATCTGTCGAAACCTCATTCATAAGTGGATTGAGTTTCAATATGGATTCTTGGGCATTTTCTTTTGGTGCATCAATATAAGTCTCAGAATTTTGTGACAACACTATATCACTTAAAGTAATGATGTTTTCAAAAGTAAAAGATGAATCTTCCTTAAAATTTCCCCCCTGAAGATGAATGTCACTAAAAAATGGTTGATTTTCAACAAAAGTAACATCCATGGTTACAAAACTTCTTTTTGATTTTGGTTTAAAACACCGATACCCCTTCTGAGTTGGAGAGTAACCGGTAAACACACATTTTATTGCTCGGGGATCGAGTTTGTCAAGGTGTTTATGTTCATGAACAAAAGCAGTGCAACCAAAAACTTTTAGTGGCAAATTAGCAGAGACACTAGTCAAAGGAAAATAATTTCGAAAAACATCAAGAGGTGTATGAAAATCTAAAACTTTAGATGGCATTCGATTGATTAAATATGATGCAGTTAAAACAGCTTCACCCCACAAATATTTTGGAACCTTATTTGCAAATAGTAAAGCTCTAGCAACCTCAAGAAGATGCCTATTCTTTCTCTCTGCAATTCCATTTTGTTGGGGTGTATTAACACAAGAACTTTGATGAACAATCCCATTTGCAAGAAAAAAATCGGATAAAAGTATATTAAAGTATTCTTTACCATTGTCTCTTCTGAAGACTTGAATATTTGTTTGGTATTGAGTGTGCACCATTTTAAAGAAATTTTTGACAACCTGTCCAACTTCCGATTTTTCTTTCAATAAATAAACCCAACAAATTCTAGTATGATCATCAATAAAAGTTATAACCCATTTTTTATTAGAAAATGTGTTTATTCTATTAGGACCCCAAACATCACTATGAATAATTGCAAACGGTTTTGATTGTTTATATGGTTGTGTAGAAAAAGAAGAACGGTGATGTTTAGCAAATTCACAAGTTTCACAATAAAATAAAGATGGATCCTTCTTAGAAAATAATTTAGGAAACAAATGTTTCAAATACGGAAAACTAGGATGTCCTAACCGACAAGAATTGTTTTAGGGGCTAAACTGGAAATGGTGTTTACTGCAGGGACTAAAAACTCATTTGGATATACATATCCATAAAGTTTATTTCATTATGTCACAGCTACTACAACTGTAAAGTGTGTGTTTTACAAAAAGAATTGATTATTACACTTTTGTAATGTATATTACCTTGATTGATCTGTCAAGATAATTAACTAATAACTAGTTTACTATGAACCATGGTGGTATCACAGATGTGCCGGGATGCCTGATGTTGAAACAGAGACGAATTCCATTGATCGAACTGTGGCTCGTTTACTCTTTCATAGGCCTGTGGAGTTGAAGGGAAATTTTTCTGACAAACTGGAGTCGCTCATTTCTACTAAGGTGCAATGTAAAAGCAAAACAGCTAACCAAGTGAACTTTCCCATGAGGTGCTTAAAAGAGGAGGACTTGAGAAGTAATGAACAATTTTCTCACCTTGGGTTAGAGAATCCCTGTCCATCTTTTGAGGTACAGCCTATGGATCAAATTAAAAATAGTTCATGCATGGATACTTCAGAGAATGCGTCTAACCCACAGGAGCTTGAAGCCTCTCAATGAAGAAAGAAGTGCTGCTGAACATGAGGGTAATTCCTACCGTTTCCTTCCATGTTGATTACTATGCTTTTCTTATTAAATTTTTATATACCGATTTACTAGTAATTCAAATGTTTTATTTTATTGTCAGCCTTCTGGATCATAACCGAGCTCAAATATCGATGTAGAATCCTGAGAACCAGTTTAATGCTTGCATGTTATCAGTAGTATTTATGTTTCTTCTGTTTTAAAACATGAGAGATGTATCTTGGTATCTGACCATACTTAAGGTCGTGAGTGCTAAGTTGTTTTAATCACATCTACATTAAATATATGCAGCTAAGCCAGTCATATATGTCAAATTAATCATGTTTGTGCTGCCTTACTTAGACCAGGCTTTAAAGTTGTTGTATTTCTGTATGTACCACTGGCCAAAGTTGCCCTATCATGGAACAATGGTTTGTGTTACCATTTGAGATAAAAGTCATAAACGTGTGGTTTTTATTTTGGATTTAAGTATAGGAGATGCATCTAGCAAGAGTAGTAGTTTTTAACCATGCATAGATGATTAAGTTATTAAACCAGATCTGGTGATCAACATTTACTCATATTACTCTCACTCAATTATTGCTCTCTCACTTCTTAGGTCTCCTTTAAGTACTCTTGGTTTCAGCCAAAAATTGTGTTCAAGATATAAAAAAAGTCATAATATCTGCCTTCATCAAATTACTTGAATTTTCAGGGTGACTTCATCAAACTTTGAAGGTAAAAAAGATTGTTGCTGGCTTTCTGATCATGTATATGCCTACATCGCTGCTTTAAGTTGTTTTCGGGCTTGCTCACAGCCCGTGAGCTTAATAGGCCCATGGCTAAGTAATCATATCTCTAATCTATATATAGTCTAAAGATTGTGGTCGAAGTTGATGCTGCATTTTCCGTATGACCTTGAAAACTCTGTCAATAGTTGATGCACGATGAGAACAACAGCCATGAGGAAAATGGTCACGGGTCTACACTTAATTTTCATTTGGAGATAGAAAAATGTAGACTTAATTGCAATTTTTGTCCATATATTTTCACTAATTCACGTCATTGGTCCATTTATTTTAAAATTTTTTAACTAAAAAATAGTGATGTGATATAATTATATGACGTAACATATGATCTCATGATCTAAATACATTAATTATTCATGTTATTAATTAAATTACAAAAATTAATAATTCCATAATTTCAAACTAATGTTTTTAGAAGAATTCATTGCAATTACTTATGTATTAATTATTTAACATAATTTATTTCTAAATTATGTCATTTAAAATATGTTAAATTATAATTATTTTAGTTAAAAAATCAAGAGAGATCAAAATTCTTGAAATTTAAAATAAAAGGATCAATTATATACATTGATGAAAATAGAAAGATTAAAACTGTAATTAAGTAAAAACAAAATTGTAAGTGACTTGTCAACCTGGACAACGAGAAGTAGAGATAGATCTATTTGCATCAAGTGTCAATTATACCTTACACTTTGAATCATGTTATATTATTATAATGGTTATGTAAGATTTTATATAATTTAAACTTCCATAAGTATAAATTTAATATAGGGTATCAACTTATATTTTTAAAAATAAAATACTAATAATTACTATGAAGTGACATATAGTTTTAAAATTGTACAAAATGTTTGATCTATTTAATGAGAACTTTCACTTCATACAATTAGGATATGTTTGATTGTGTTTTTAATTTTAGTGTTTTTACAACTATTTTATATATCAATTTAAAAAAATTGTATTTAGAAAGAAAATAAAATGAATATGTTTTGTAATACTATTTTCAAAAACTACTTAGAAATGAGAAAACTATTGGCATCAGAATAATATAATAATATCACGTAATTAAAATAAAAGATGAGAAAAGAGGAATTGAATATAATATTTATGTAGAAACCATCAGCAAATAAAGGTAAAAAGTCGTACGGCAAAAATAAAAGAATTTTCACTAATCATGGACACGTGACAATGGACTCCATAATTTGTCATTGGAGTAAAAGGCATTACCATTCATAAAAACTAAAAACAACTTGTTTGATAAATTTATTTAGAATGTAATTTGTTTACATTTTTTAATAATAACACTATCTAAGATTATAAATATAAACACTTTTACTACTATGTCTACAATAAAACACTTCTTCGAAAACAAGTCAAAATTATAACTTCATGGCACTAAAAAAAGTAATGAGCCTAGTGTTTGCTCAAAGCAACATTTACCACTCAAATTCTGTAGAAAACACTTTCCCACCAAGAAAATATAAAAAGAATAATTAAACTCAAGCCTAAAAAATTGCTCCTATTATTATCACTCCTACACTTTTTAACTATAAATCGACACTTTATTACTTTCAAAAATAACCCCAATATCTTTTCATATTAGTATCCCAAAAGTATATCATAAATTATATGTTTACTTTTTCTTGCAGAGTATACCATAAATATGTAATTTATGGTGTCATTTTTTAAGAAAATGCTTACCACAAGAATATAGCACGCATTGAGCGAGATTAAAAAAAATAATAATAATAACAAAGAGAGAATTTAGATGACATTTAGCATAAACTATTATTATTAAACTGATCGACTAAACTTACACATATTCATATTTTCATAGTTCATATTATATCTATAAATTTATTTCTCTCCTTATTTCCCTCATTTTTTCTTCTTTGCTCAAAGCAACTTCCATCCACCACAGAAGAGCCTTTCGACCACCTGTTAACAATGAAAAGAGAAAGAAAGAGGAAGAAGAGAAACAACCACTCTAGAGTTTCATAACATAGAATGAATCAAACTTAAGTTAATAGGGTTACAATGAGTATATATATAAAAGAATAAAATTGTCTAAAATACCCTTACTACTAATATATAATAATATTATCTAACATCTCCCCTCAAACTCACAATGCATTAACATGGAGCATCGATAGTTTGTCAACTAAAAAATGGAAACGTTTAATGGAATGCATCTTTGTAAACAAATCATCAATCTGTAAAGAAGAAGAAACAAACGGTAGAGTAATGGTTCCATGCTGAAGATGATGACGAGTAAGATGACAATCAATCTCAATGTGTTTGGTGCGTTCATGAAAGACCGAGTTGTGAGCAATTTGAATAACACTCTTGTTATCGCAGTACATCGGAGTTGGCTCAGAAAGAGAGATACCCATATCAGACAAAAGCCAACGCAACCAAATTATTTCAGCGGTAGTGGATGCCATAGCACGATACTCAGCTTCTGTAGAGGAGCGAGAGACAATGTCTTGTTTCTTACTCTTCCAAGAAATAAGAGAATCTCCAAGAAAGATACAAAAGCCTGTGGTGGATTTACGATCTGTGGTGTCATCAGTCCAATCATCATCAGAATAAGCTCGTAACTCTAATGAAGATGAAGATGGAAAGAGAAGACTTTGAAATTGAGTTCCTCGAAGATAACGAAGAATCCAAATAACTGCTGCCCAATGTACTGTAGTGGGAGAGACAACAAACTAACTAACAACATGAACAACATAAGCAATGTCGGTTCTGGTAATCGTAAGATACACTAAGCTGCCAACCAAAGTACGATACAAAGTGAAATCTGGTAA
>NC_021164.2:16712778-16713272 GCF_000331145.2 Cicer arietinum | reverse complement strand
TGCTGCTCTAGTATCAGAAAGACGAGTCTGATCAAGAATGTTGGTAATGTACTTGGATTGAGAAAGAAGGTAGCCTCTAGGAAAGTAGGCAACTTCAATCTCCAAGAAATAGCGAAGAGTTCCCAAGTCCTTCATCTCAAACTGTTTGGCTAACTGCAATTTCAACTCATTGATTCCACTAACATCATCAACATATAGAGAAAGTATAATGCGACCATAAGTGGTGGACCTTATAAACAATGCAGAATCATGTTCACTAGAGCGGAAACCAAGAGAAGTGATCACAATAGAGAATTTCTCAAACCAAGCTCGAGGAGCCTGTTTAAGACCATATAGAGCCTTTTTTAACTTACATACTTCCCCTTGATTATGAGAAACTCCTTGCAGAGGGACCATATAGACTTCTTCATGAAGCTCACCATTTAAAAAAGCATTTTTGACATCCATTTGAGAAATATGTCATTGACGAATATATGCAACTGCAATAAGAGTAC
>NC_021164.2:16692840-16711327 GCF_000331145.2 Cicer arietinum | reverse complement strand
TACTTACACACAATGATCAACACATAACACTTAGCATTTTCAACGCAATTAACACGATAAATCAAATTCAAATCACTCAATCATAAGACTCAAATCAAATACGACTCGCGTGCCAAGCACCCTAATGCAATGCGTATATGCCAAAATGCATGGACTCGGAATTCCAAACCAAAACCCTCCTCGAAGGGCCGTAAATCATAATTGTACCGCCTATCGCAGGCCAAAGTACCAATTACCGAGGTGCCACCTATCACGGGTCAGCACGATTTACTAAAATGCGTAAATCATAAACGTACCACCTATCACGGGTCAGTACAGTTACCATGGTGTCACCTATCACGGGTCAACACGATTTACTAAAAGAAAAAGCGGGAATCGTAAACGTACCGCCTATCACAGACCAGTACTGTTTACCTAGGTGCCACCTATCACGGGTCAGCACAATTCACCAAAAATGTAAATCGTAAATGTACCACCTATCACGGGTCAGTACAGTTACCATGGTGTCACCTATCACGGGTCAACACGATTTACTAAAATGTAAATCGCAAACGTACAACCTATCACGGGTCCGTACAGTTTACCAAGGTGTCACCTATCACGGGTCGACACAATTTACCGAATGAAATGCATGAGCATACACAGACTCCATCCACAACAAACGCTAAGCAAATGCAGATATTAAAAGATTTCCCATTTTTAATACCCATTTAACTTAAACGACTTTCAAAACAACATTAAATAAATAAGTCATTAAGAGATTCCCCGTTCTTAATACCGATTTATCTTAATGATTTTCAAAATAAAATGTTAAGAAAACAGACATATTAAGATATTCCCCATTCTTAATATACTTTTGACTTAAACGATTTTCTCACAAAACATTCAGTAAACGAGTCATTAAGAGATTCCTCATTCTTAATACTCATTTACCGAAACGATTTTCAAAAACGATAGTTAAGTAACCGAGACATTAAGAGATTCCCCATTCTCAACGCCCAGTTAACTTAAACATTTTCCTCAAATGCACATTAAGTAACCAGAGGTATTAAAAGACTCCCCACAGATAAGTCCCTAATGCAACTAGAAGTTTGGAAGGGGCCCTTACCTCAACGTTAGCTTTAACGTGTGTTTCCGGTACCGCGAGTAATTCTGGTAAAATCTCCGCTCGCAACGCCGCTTCCAAATTAGTTCACTAGCACCGTAGCGTGGTGGTGAGCAACTTTCCCTTCTATCTCTTCGAGAAATGAAGCTTGGATCTAGAAGAAACGGAGGGGTTTGTGTTTGGATCTCAAAAACCGTTTTTCTTCGTTTTCGAATCAAAGAGGAAGAGTGGAGTTGCAAAAACCTTGATCTAACTCTCACCCAACCTTGGGTTACTAGTTTTGAAGAAAAGAAAGCGACGAAAATGAAAATGGGAGAAAGGAGGGAATTTGGCCGCGGACAGAGGAAGAAGACGATGGAAAATGGCGTTTTTCTTTCGTTTCTTTTTCTTTCCTTTGTTTTTCCTTTCTTCCTTTTTCCTTCCTTCCTTTTATACTATTTTCTTTTCCTTTTCCTTCCTTCTAGTTTTCCTTTCTTTTTCCCTCCAAACCAACATATACAAACATAAATATATATTACTTACTTTTAACAAATAACTCCAAAATATTATTAACTTTGGCTAAAAAGCCTCCGAGCCAAAATCCAAAATACACAAAAACACATAAAGCACACTTTAAAATTACGGGTCTTACAGTTGAAAAACCGGGGGACAAGAGGGATGTCATCATGTGGAGTATTAGTATTTGTCCTGCAATTCTCAACATTACAATCACCAAAAGCATAATCATTAGGACCAAACGGATCAATATGGGTTAGTTCAGAACTCTTAGTAATCTGATAATTAGAGGAAATAGAGTAAAAAGGGATGTGCTCAAGAAAAACAACATTACTAGATACATAAAGTTTTCCTACATGAGGATCATAACAACGACAACCTTTTTGACCATCCCCATAACCAAGAAAAACACACAACGCTGAACGAGAAGACAACTTACTGCGCTCTACTTGAGGGCGAAGAACAAAATAGGTAGAACCAAAAAATTTCAAAGAATGATAATTAGAGGTAGAAGCATACAATTTTTCAAAGGGAGACAAACCTGATATGATAGAGGATGGAATTCTATTAATAGCATGAACAGCAGTAAGAACTGCTTCTCCCCAAAACTCAGTAGGAACTGAAGCGGACAACAAAAAGGAACGAGTAGTCTCTATAATATGACGGTGTTTCCTTTTAGCAACTCCATTTTGTTGAGGAGTATCAGTACAAGATGTTTGGTGGATGGTGCCATCATAAGCAAGTAATTCAGAAAATTTATTAGAGGTATATTCACCACCTAAATCACAACGAAAACACTTTATAACAGAATTATGTTGAGTTTTGACCATTGCACGAACCATATGATAAATGTCAAAAAATTCAGACCGATTTTTCATAAGATAAACCCAACAATAACGAGTGTAATCATCAATAAATGAAACATAATATCTAGATCCAACTTTGGTGAAAACCGGTGATGGACCCCAAACATCAGAGTGAACTAAATCAAAGGGCGCATATGAAACATAAACACTTTTACTAAACGGTAAAGCTAGAAGTTTAGCAAGTTTACAACCACAACAATCTGAGATATCACAGGTTTGTAACTTTCCTAAGGCTCTAGTAGAAGCCAAATATTTTAATCTAGAAGCAGAAACATGTCCAAGGCAAGAATGCCATAGATAAAAACTAGAAGATAAAGAATTCAGGCGAAAACTAGATAATAAGTCAGCAGTAGTTGTGGAGGCTGCAGTATCTGGGAGTCGCAGGTCATCCAAAACATAAATTCCCCCTTGTCTATGACCTGTCCCAATCAACCTCCCGGAATGTGGATCTTGCACACAACAAGAAGTGGAAGAAAACATAACCGAATAACTGAGATCACATATTTGACTAACAGAAGCAAGACTTAAAGTAAGATTAGGAATATAATAAACATCAGAAAGAGACATGTTAGGTGTGGAGACAGAACCAACGCCTGCTAGTGGCATAAGAGTGCCATCAACAGTCATAACCGACACAGACGAGACAGGTTTCACAGACACAAAAGATTTATCATCGTATGTCATATGATGAGATGCTCCCGAATCAAGAATCCATATGGAAGAAGATATATCTGACATACCAGAGGAGTTCAAACCTTTAGAAGAGGTGGCAGACATGGCATGTGATTGAGTGACAAGAAGTTTTTTTTGAAGTTGTTCTGCAATATCAGATATTTGAGAAGCAGTCTTAGATGAGTATACAGAACCAGAACTAGAGCCAATGGTAGAAGGAGCAGAAGCAACAACATTGGACGATGACCCCCTAAAATTATTCTTATGTGTTCTCCCCAATTTCGGACAATGTGCTTTCCACTGTGCTTAAAGAGAATCATCCTTAGCATCAGCCATAACAAATAATGACAGGAAAATACGACAAATACAATCACTGAGACAAAATAAATTAGGGATAATCTGGTTCTGTGCGATCCCGATTTCTCCCCCTACAGACGTTGTTTCTCCGATCCGACTGTTGAAGACGAAGACCTGAATGTTACAAACATGCTGTCAAACAATCAGCCCGATCCAACGGTTAACGAATGCGCAATCGATGTTTTTGTAAGTCTGATTTAACAAAATTGGGAATAGGGTTACTCTTCTCGTTTCTCTTTTGGTGGTTGTCTTTCCTATCAAAATAGTATCTCTTTTCTCTACGGTAGATCCCAAAATCAACCAAAGCTCTTTGATACCATGTTAACAATGAAAAGAGGAAGATAGAGGAAGAAAGAGGAAGAAAGAGGAAGAAGAGAAACAACCACTCTAGGGTTTCATAACATAGAATGAACCAAACTTAAAGTTAATAGGGTTACAATGAGTATATATATAAAAGAATAGAATTGTCTAAAATACCCTTACTACTAATATATAATAATATTATCTAACACCACCAACGACCACATCACCCTAATTTTGAGCAAAGAATTAAAAAAAAAAATGAGAGATGGGAAAGACAAAGTCAAGAGAGAAAAAATATTTATGAATAATATAAACTATAGTAATCTCGTAAAAAACTAGATCATGATGGACCACTAATAGTGGTTTTGATACCATGTCAAATTAGGTGCGAAAAAAAAAAATCAATATATTTACTTTTATTTTCTGCATTTTTCAAAATGTAAAAATAGAGAATGAAAATATGTAAAAGATGTTTTTCTTTTTCTTTTTTTTTATACAGAACTGAAACTATTTTTTAAAACATTTGTCAGACAACTTTTAGTTGAGTGATACTAAATAGTATGATAGACATAATCACGAAATTTCATGAGAGTGAAATCAAACTGATCATACATAACTAAATTGGTTTCATATTTATCGAAAAAATAATAATATTGAAGTTTCATATTTAGTGACAACACTCGTAAGAAAGAAAAGCGGCACGGTCAATTTTTTTGGGTACACTCTAATTGACATATTTTCTTCTTATAAAAACTATTTGTCATCTCTTCTATATAGAATTTAATTTTTTTCCATTGACACCCTTTTATTATTCTAATTCATATGAGGTGTCAAACTTAGTGTAAGACCCATAATTTTAAAATACCATTTATGTATTTTTGGTGTATTATAGATTTTGGCTCAGAGGCTTTTTAGCCAAAGTAATAATATTTTGGAGTGTTTATAATCAAAAAGATATTTTGATGCCGATTAGAATTTCTCGTCGATAAATAAATTGAATTAAGTGCGGTGAATCCTGTACGGAGAATTTAATGCGTTACGAATGAAATGGTAATTTAACAAATATCTAGATATTTCGAGATATTTGTTAAGTTATATTTATTATGTATATATGTGTTTGTTTGGGGGGAAAAAGAAAGGAAAACTAGAAGGAAGGAAAAGGAAAAGAAAAGAGTATATAAAGGAAAAAAGGAAAAAGGAAGAAAGGAAAAACAAAGGAAAGAAAAAGAAAGGAAGGAAAATTCGAATTTTTCCATCTTCTTCCTCTAATCAACCGCGAACCGATTTCCCTCCTTCTCCCATTTTCATTTTCGTAGCTTTCTTTTCTTCAAAACTAGTAACCCAAGGTTGAGTGAGAGTTAGAACAAAGGTTTCGCAACTCCACTCTTCCTCTTTGATCCGAAAACGAAGAAAAACGGTATTTGAGATTCAAACACAAACCCCTCCGTTTCTTCTAGATCCAAGCTTCATTTCGCGAAGAGTTAGAAGGGAAAATTGCTCACCACCACGCCACGGTGCTAGGGGACCAATTTGGAGGCGACGTTGTGAGCAAAGATTTTACCGGCTTTACTCGCGGTGCCGGAAAACCACGTTGAAGCTAACGTTAAGTTAAGGGCTCCTTCCAAACTTCTAGTTGCATTAGGGACTTATCTGTGGTTGTGTGGGAAGGAATTTGTTAGGATTTAATGTATCGATTTGGGGAAAAACGAATCTAATGCTTTACGGGTAAAACCTTAGAGTTAGGTTTTGTTTATATTGATGAATGTTTCGTGGTAAATGAATTTGAAGTCATTGTGTATGACTATGAGTAAATGAAGTCTGATGCATTTGGGTGTCATGTTGTGTTGAATTGTGTTCGTTGTATTTGGCGTGTCCATACTTGATGTTTGTTAATTGGTGTGTTTGTTGTGAATTATGGTTTGAATGTGAGAGTATGTTTGAGTTTGTTTCTGTGGAATTTGAAAACCATTAGAGTTAAACGAGTATTAAAAATGGGGAATCTTTTAATACCTCGGTTTACTTAATGTGCGTTTGAGGAAAATGTTTAAGCTAACTGGGCGTTGAGAATGGGGAATCTCTTAATGTCTCGGTTACTTAACTACAGTTTTTGAAAATTGTTTCAGTAAATGAGTATTAAGAATGGGGAATCTCTTAATGTCTTGTTTACTGAATGTTTTGTGTGAAAATCGTTTAAGTCAAAAGTATATTAAGAATGAGGAATCTCTTAATATGTCTGTTTGCTTAACGTTTTGTTTTGAAAATCATTAAGATAAATCGATATTAAGAATGGGGAATCTCTTAATGTCTTGGTTACTTAATGGTTGCTGTGAAAGTCGTTTAAGTTAAATGGGTATTAAAAATGGGGAATCTTTTAATACCTCGGTTTACTTAATGTGCGTTTGAGGAAAATGTTTAAGTTAACTGGGCGTTGAGAATGGGGAATCTCTTAATGTCTTGGTTACTTAATGGTTGCTGTGAAAGTCGTTTAAGTTAAATGGGTATTAAAAATGGGGAATCTTTTAATATCTGCATTTGCTTAACGATTGTTGTGGATGGAGGCTGTGTATGCTCATGCATTTCATTTGGTAAATTGTGTTGACCCGTGATAGGTGACACCTCGGTAAACTGTACTGACCCATGATAGGTGGTACGTTTATGATTTACGCATTTTAGTAAATCGTGCTGACCCGTGATAGGTGGCACCTCGGTAAATCGATTGATTCAGCCCAGGATTCTGTTTTCATTGAAAACCTTCACCCCAATCGATTTGGAAATTGATTGGCTCAGTGAAAATCCTTAGTTTGAGTTAGATGATTGATTACTCATTAACTTATCCATGTCTTGATTTGTTATGTGTTAATTAGGAGATTGAGAACTTCATTTTACTTTCATTTTTAATTGGCAAAGTATTGTATGAACTTTTCGCTTATTGAAAATCCTGTTAAGGTGCATGCTTAGTTGAAAAGTTATTTTGAGCATTTAAAAACTTAATTGCTATGTGTTAACTGTTATTTTTTTTGGTTGGTGACCCTTTACAATTATTGTGGAAATCTGGGCTTTGCCCTCAGATGAGAGTCAGGACGGTCCTACCGGTTCGTACCCTACGGACGGGAATGGAGATGGGAACGCTTGACTGCAGTTACGTTAGGAGGATCTCACGGGGCGCGTGGAGATCACTCAAGGTGTATAGCTTTTTGGTAGGATGATCAGATTAGGATGATGTATAGGGACTAGGTGTCCTTCTTTTTGGATTGGAGTATTTTTAGTTTGGAAAACTGTACTTATACTAATATTGTCAGTTTGACATCTTATTTGAATGGGTTCCATGTACCATTTGTTGTTGTGTAAATGGTTTGGATTTATAATTGGAGAAACTTTTCCGCTGCTTGTAAATTATAATGACTCAATTATTTATCCAAAGGCATTTCCTGATTTAATCCTTTGTTTGTTTTTAATCACTTTAAAAAAAAAATATATTCTCGCTTTGAAAAACGGGATGTTACACTTAGGATGTTTAAATCTTCAATACTGTTATGTAAATTCTGAATGTAACCAATTGAATCTTTGTATCATGCTGATAAATAATTCACATTGTCTTAAGTCTTGTATATTTAATTTACATAATGAAAAAAAAAAAAACTTTGATCTCATGGTTGGATTTATTACATTCTATAAAAAGTTATTGAAGCCGTACATATTCCAAGTTTAACCATAGATAATAATCACACACGCCTAGGAAAATCTTGTAAAAATTATAGTTAGGTGAATAATCATTTTAAAATAATAAAATTCAAAAAAGAAAAAATTCATTGCATGAAACATCAAAATTTACATGATCGTAAAAATTGGATTAGTGGGGGTTTTGTGATTGCGAAACATCAAAATAAACCATGTAGTTGTAAATAGGGATGACAATTATCCACAATAGGTAGGGTAAAAATTCGCATAATGGGTATGAGTATGGGGACGAGTAATTACCCGCAAAATTAAGCGGATATGGATGCGGGTACGGGTAATATAGTACCCACCCCGCCCCGCACCCGCACTTATATAAATATATTATTTATTTATTTAGTTATTTATTTATTTATTATATTAGTGTTTAGTTTAATTAATTGTTTTCTTTTATATTTTAATATCTATTAATATCATTGGACCATTATAATATTTATAATTGAAACATAAACTTTTGCAAATTTTTTAAGAATCTGATTATGATAAATAGGTAAATAATTGTGATTTTATAACTAATAGTTATATTTTATTAGTCGTGACTTTATAATTATACTTGCAACTTTGTATCAATTATTTCAGATAATATTGTCGTATGATTTGCAACTTCACAAAATAATATTATAGATATTTAAATATGTATTGTAATGAGTGTTCATTTGAAATATTTTGAGTTAGAAAATATTTTGGTTTATAATATTTTATGATTGAATTTAAGATATTTGAATAATTTTTAAATTTAATCACAATAATATCATTTATTTATTGATTTTTTTTAGTTAAAGTGTGAGTAACGGATATGGGTACAGACACTTAAGTACCCAGAGGGTAAGGGTACAGGTATTAAAGTTGATACCCAAAAGGGTACAAACACGGAGTATTTTTTTTAAATTGCGGGTATAGAAATGGGTATTATAGTACCCTACCCAAACTCTACCCATTGTCACCCCTAATTGTGAATTATTGAGAGGGCGGTTATTATGGTACAACTATTTTTTTTGTTTATAAGTAATATGTATTAATTTGAAGTGCAAGAGGTCTCTAACTCGATACAAAATAGATCACAATTTACAATGGAACAATCACATACTATTCAAGCATGTAATTGGATTATTCAACCAACCGAAAATACATATCCAAAACTCCTACTATGTTACTAAGATTACAAGACCATTGACAAAGTAGATTTATTTTAGGTAGGATAACGAGGCAGGTTGGAGACAGGCTTTGCAACCTTATCTTTAATTTTTTGTCTTGAGTTTGAAATTTAAATCTAATACTCTGGAGGTGTTGTTTTAATTTTAACAATCAAATTGTATAAAATGTACAATTTTAATAATTGAAAAGGTAAAATAAATTTTAATCTTTAAAAAATAAAAATAAAAAATATTTTTAATCCCTTTAAACAAATTCTCTAACATTTTAGTTCATAATTTTTTTTATTCACTTATAGACTCTATTTTGATTTTTTTTTTATAAAAAATTAATATTTTTAGACCCTAAAAATTTAAAATAAAGACAAAAAAATAAATAATTATTTTTAATAATTAAAACATATTTAATCTAAAATAAATTCACCTTCATTTTGTTATATTATATAAAAAATAAAATTAAACCTTCATCAATTGAGGTATTGTGCTATTGGGTTGGATGCTCAACCAAGTCATATTTATTATTTATTATATTTAATTCAACAAAATAATAATTAGTCCATGGGGAACCCTTTTTCATATTAGAATTTGCCCTTACTTTTGTTCTAAACAAACAAGTTTTTGGTATGAGTACAAGAGTATTGAATCATGACGCCTATTAATAAGAAGTGATATGGTCACTATCATAAAGTGTCTCTGTCACTCATTTGACTAGTTTCTTAACATGTATAGGCAAAAAGGAAAAACAGAACACATACACAATAGAACTTTGTAAACACTAATAAATCCCTGTATAATCTTTCTGCTAATTGTAAGTATGTTAGGTTCTAAAACACTAAAATTGGAATTGTTACTGTTTCATATATGGCAGCATAATGTAGTAGAAGTATTACACCACACAACGGTAAGTTACCAGAGAATTAAACATCTCACCACTGTGAGAGATCTTCAGGACTTGTCCTCTTTCCAGCCCAAAGTAGCTTGCTATGGCATCAGTTCTTAGCATGTGAGGTAGCTAAATATACAAACAAAATAAGATATAATTATTGGTACAATCAATATAAACAGCTATGTTTTTACTATGGTATTAAACTTCCAGCATTAAAAATATAAGGCAAAAAATACACCTATAGTTCTTTAAGTTAAACTCAATTTCTGCATAGGTTCTTTAAGTTTATGTTATCGTGATTTGATCCTTTAAATTACATTTTATTTACACTGTTATTCCTTTATCTCAATTTTGACAACAATTAGTTCAATTGATAGTTTTTTATCATTTGAAACTCTATCAAATGCTGCAACAATATATCTCTCATACTAATCATTCAGAAAACATTCATTAAATTTTATAAATGATATATATTTCTTAATTTTCTCTACAACAATTTAAACACACGTATAACCTTAAAAATAAAGTAATAAAGATCTATCCACATAATCAATGTCTTTAACTTTCTTCACATGGAAAGTAGCTTGGACAATCAACTTTTTGATGTTTCAATTAGATCTTGACATTTCATAATAGTAATTCGAGAAATTTTTCAAACTTAAAGGATTGCATGCATAATTTAATAATTCTTAAAGGTTAATGGTGGAAACGAATGTAACTTAAACGACAAAATCAAGAAAAAATAAACTTAAAGAACCTAAGCGAAAATTGAGCTAAACTTTAAGGACTAAATGTATATTTTTGCCAAAATATAATAACTGTAAGTGATTTGATTCCTCTAAAGTAATTAACTCACTTTAGACTTTAAAGTAAGTAATGTCATTTATTGATAAATAAATCAATAGTTCATATTACATATACATGCATAACAAATCATGAATGTGTTAAAATCTAAACCCTTTACTTTTCTCATTAAATTGCGATTTTTCTTATTACTTCCTAAACTCTATTTGTTCTTCGTAAACCCTTGATTTTTCTTATTAATTGTTGAGATTACTTATTTTACTCTCTACTCTATTTCAGGAGTCAAATTCAATTTTAAGGCAATCGATAGAAGAATGTTGTTTTTATAATGTTAATACACTATTTCCAACCGCCAAAGCATAAGCATCATATTTCCCAATTTTCGCGAATTAGAATTTCATTTATTCTCACCTTCATTGAAAACTACAATCATAATGAATAACTATTTACAAAGTGCTTGCTAGTTATAGACAGCCAATAAGCATCTTTACGAACTTTACCTGTTTCTCTCCAATCTTATACTTCTTCAGCACTTCTTGTTTCTCATCAGCAGTGAGTACCTCAAACTTTGGCTGCAGCACATGCTTTGTTACATTGACCACCAAGTCATTCAACTAGAGACAAAGTAACTTGGTGTTATGGACTTAAAATTCTCTTAAAAACAAAAACCAAAACCAAAAGTTCCCAAAACACTGAAATGGTATCAGTTGCTAATGTTGTTAACATAAATCTCAGATTCAAAATCAAATTGCACAATATGAACTTGACACATTAGGAATCTTACAACTGATCTGTAATTTAGAAAAATCATTGGATAAGCTCTGTAACAAATATGCATCTAGATACCATGCTATGTTGGTGATATATGAGATCCATAAGGAATTTAGAAAGTTTAATCCCAAATGTACAACAAACAATAAAGCAGGTAAATGTGTTTTTTGTTCAAATCATGGATAAAAAATTACAAAATAAAACATTTATAGCTCTGGACCTAAATCACAAGTTCAGGGCCTATTTAATTTCCACGTTTCCTGTTTTCATTTTCACTCAAACAAATAAGTATAAGAGATGCAAATGCAAACATAAATAGAACTTACTTTGGAGCATGGAAAACTTATTTTAGACCCTTTCAAGATTTTCTTCATCTAAAATTAAACTTGTGACATATTTTGTTGCATCAACATGATGAAGCTTCCTAATTTATCAAGTAACATTCAGAAAAAGCAAGAAAAACACAACAGATATTCTTGAGTAAGTCTCTGGTATGAACTTGTGGTTGCAGAGTCCGTGTCAAAAAAGATAAAGACTCCAATATTTCAATAGCAGAATAATATACACACTATAGGAAAAAAAAATTATAATCATCTTATAGATAATGTGTGCTAAAGTAGCTAAGTTACAGTTCTCATACGAGAGCAAAGCAAAAGCTCAAGTCATTGGTATACATCCTCCATTCAGAAAAGAGGTCTTACATATATGTAACATGTTCCTAGTTCTTGAACATATTATGCATATGATTACAAGAACAATTAAAACACTAAAATTGGTTTATTTATTTTCAACACCAAAATATTTAAATTAAAAATGTAACTTAAACATTCATGGAAGGGCTATTTAACTTACTTTTATAATCTCAACTTTATATGGACAATTTTCCAATTCTCTACGAGCAAATGCAGTCATATTGCTTTGCACAATAAGTATCAGCCTACTCAATCTTTCTTTGTCCACAATCTGGCCATATATATCAGTCATGGTTTTTTTCCTTATATCTTCAGTTCCTGTAAATACAACTTGTACCTGCATAGAAGAATGAATGTCCTGAGCCATAGTACAGCAACAACAATGTGAATGTGAAAAGCATTCTTCATGCTATGCAACTAGGTAGGTAACAAAGGATTGGACATATAAAAACAGGTAAATCATTCTGCAGGGGAACATATGATGCAACTGATCTCAAATAATAAGTTTTTTTATCATACAAAATCAGCATGATTACCTACACAAATTAGATTGGTGAAAGGAATCAAAACATGAGAGAATATTTAACAAAATTTGTGCATGCATGAGATATACATAGAAAGATGAAAAAAACAGTTCAAAGCTAATTCATTCTCTCACAAGTCCACAACAGTTCTGTCATTATTAACTGTTTGAGTTCCACATTGGATACTAAGATGATCTGAATAGGGATTAGAAGTGGTGGACATCTCTCACCTTTTAAGCCGATTTTGTGAGGTTGAGTTGCACTCGACCCAAATTCTAAACTACTATCAGAGTCTATTATATATATGTTGGACGAGGCCTAATTTGGCCTAAATAGTGGTTATCAATGGTAAACATCCCTCACCTTATGCGCCAATTTCGTGGAGTTGAGTTAGACTTCACCTGAAATCCTGAATTCTAAAGTTAACTAAGCGTGTTTATATACAACAAGAATTTTCACAAAATTTTACTACAATCAAGGTCAATTGTTGGATGATCTTGGGTGGAGCAAATCAGTACATACTATGCACTCTCATTCAATAGTCTACAAGTATGTCAAAGCATATTGGCAAAACTAATTCTTTCTGTTTAGTATTTTTCATCAATTATTAGCCAAAACAGAGAACAACTTTTGCAGCAAATGAAAAGAAACCATAAATATTATTCGATATAATGCCAGAGATTTCTCTGGATACATTAAACTACCAGTTTTTTTAATGAAAAACTACAGAGAGCAGATATAGTAATTTTTTCTGTATGAATAATCCATTTAAGAGCAATAATATAAAAAGCAATAGTTTTTGTTACATTGAAAATGAATTTTTTATTCATGAGCAATATAAAAACAAAACTAGTTAAAAATACAGGAACCAATCAGAAGAAGCACATTAACATTATGAGACTATGCAAAATACATAATGATCCACTTAAGTTTGGGAGCAACAAGAATAGCCACAACTTAGATTCAAACACCCTCTGCTCTGCCACTGACACCTTCATATGTTTCAAAAAGTACTCCAAAAAGCTCCTAATTCCCATCGAATCACCAATACAGGGCTCTACAGAAACAAAACAATGCCTTCACCCCATTTCTTCCTTCCCCTCCTAAATTGCTTTAAGGGTATCTTTTGATGTAGAAATTTAGAGGGAAGAAAAAAAGTGGACCAAATTTAGCTTCCAAACTTTATTATAAAATTTTAAGGAACATGTTGAACCATGGAAAACCTTTCTTTTTTTAAAAGATCTTCAGATACATACATTAATTTTGAAAAAACAAACATTTACCTTCTTAGTGGCACGAAACTCATCCATCCAAACATAACTTTAAAATACAAAAGTTCCCACCAAAAGCAAGAAAATTCACCTAGCTTTCTTCTTTACTAAACTCAAAAAAATAAAGCTTATACTTGAAATTGCAATTGCAGCTGCAGCCTCACACATAGAAACCGAACACCTTATTTCCACTAAATCACGTTTGACACAGTCAAAATCAATTTCCATACAATCTTTGGTGGGTGTTTGGTTCTGGCAGGCACGGTAAAAATTGATTTTGAATTAACTTAATTAAATGTGAGTTCGGCGTAAAGTGATTTATATTTATATACATACACCTAAAAGCGAAATAAATGATGAATATGAGACTAAAAATCAATTTCAAATTCAGGAGCTCCAAATTTCAACTTACAGTTATAATCAATTCTAAAAGCAAAATTAATTCATTCGACAACTTTAACTTCATTTCCTCCTAAAGTTTACCATAACGAAACTCAATCTTTCTAACAGAAATAACACATGCGAAATTATTTTCAAGAAAAGCTACTTAATACATCTAGTTATTTTAAACTGTTTCTATTTTTTCTTAGATTCTAATTTTTTTCATATCACATTACAAATTAAGATGCAACCACAATAGCAAGTAGCTAGAATTAAAAAAGATAAATAAAAATACATGTAGAACAAGAATAAACATTACAAATTACAAACATTATGTTAATATTTATACAAATTACCTTATTGGAAGGGTTAGAGTTCAGAGAAACACAAACACCAAGGGATTCAGGTTTAGGAACTGCACCAAACCGTTGACGATACTCGTTAAGAGAAAGAGTAATCTCAGATTGACAAACATTATACCCTCTATCACGAAGCATTTCCATCAACGACTTTCGACATTCAAAGTAACGAATACTCTCAATACTTCCTTCATTCATGTACAAATTCTTCACAATGCATTCGTTTTCGTTCGTCGCCATTTGCAAAAAAAAAAAAAAAAATCAAACTTCTTTGATACGTTAAGCTAACAGAAAAAGAATATGAAACGATGACACGAGAAAAGAGTGTGTATGTTAGTTAGTGAGAGAGTGGCAAAAGCAAAAAGCGTGCTGGATATACAGTACCCATTCCGTTACCATCTTTTTTTGTCTTATTCACTATTCACAATTTTATTTTATTTTTGATGTAATTTTCTAACTTTTATATTTTTATAAAATTAGTTCTTTTATTTTTAAATTAAAATATAATAATTTAATAAATTTTAAATGATGTATACATAATTTTATGACATAAAGATATTAATTATTTATATGTTATTAATTAAATTTAAAAAATTAAAATTAAAAGTAAAAATTTTGAAAGTTTTATTTCGCTTTTATAGATATTAATTATTCTACATCATCTTATATATACTATCTTATTTAAAATATATTATATTATCATTTTAAAATTAAAAAATCATAATACAAAATTAAAAATATTAAATTTTAAAATAGAGAGAATGACTTTAATAATTGATAAAATTAAAAAAATATAAATATATATATATATATATATATATATAAAATACTTATCATATAGATAAATGAAGAAAAACATAAAAATATAGAATAAAAAAATTGTTCGAATGGATGATCTCAAACAAGAAAAATAACCTTAAATACTCTTATCCTATAGATAAATGAAGAAAAACTAAGAATGAAAAAAAAAAAATTCTTAAGCGGCTAGGTTTTCTTCCTAACTCAATATTAAAAAGAATTTATTTGTGCATTTTAATAAAGTAAGTAATAAAAAAATCACTATTCCACGTGATCACAAGTTTTGCCACGTGTCTATGCAACATCAACTTCTTGGAAGGTTAAATTCATCCAAGAACTAGAAGTGTACCAATCTCAAATGATATGGATGGGGTACAAAAAATATTTTACAAAACTTAAAATCAAATATTTCCTATATTACAAGAACTAATAACACAAAAAGATATTACATTACAAATCATTTATAAAAGACTTAAGTCTTTTATTTATTTTTCATTTAAATCCTTCTTCTTTTAAAAATTGTACAAGTTTAACCTTTTTTATTTTCATTTAAACCCATTTATAAAATACTTATGTCAGTAATTTTATTGTTTTAATATTATTTTACAGATAATTATTTTAACATAAAAATTTGAACTTAAAAATTCCTCTTTCTTCATCCTATTCCTCGCTTTTACAGTAAAAATGTCTAGATTTTTGTTTCCCTTTTCTTCAATAAAAAAATTTGGATTTCTTCTTTATGTAAAGACCTTAACAAACTTTATCTATTTTGTTCTTCGTCTTTAATATAGAAATAAAAAATACCCAAATATTAAAAAAAAAAAAAAATTCAATTTGCTCAGTACATCCACATGGTCTAAGTAACTTACTACAACCGTTTTTCCTTTTTCAGTGTTTGAGTTATTTTCAACAAGTGGATTTTAAGTTTTGAATTTTTTAAGTTTAAAGAATCTTAAAAATTGATTTTGAATTTTCTAAAAAGAATGTAGAAGAAAATATAATAGAGATAATAAAGAGGGAAGAGGATGAAGAAATAAAGAAGAAGAAGAAGAAGAAGAATTTTTGGTTTTTTTTTTTTTTTATGAAAGAGGGAAAAATGTAACACCTCATTTTCTATAGAACTAACTTGTATATTAAGATTTAGGACTGCAAGCTCTCATGTATTATAGGATCATTTGGAACAACTTTCTATGTTGAGTGGAGCAAATTTAGAGTTTGACACTTAATTTTATCAGTTCTTTTTATTTAATTTACAAATAAGAATAAAGGATTTTTTTAACATTTCACTCCTTTTTAAATAAAAAGAAAATTTAATAAATAATTTTTATTTTAAAAAAATGAAAATCAATTGAAATAATCAACTATTGAGTTTTTGATTTGTTTTTAATAAATCAATTTTTCTTTATTTATACTTATAAATATATTAACTATGTGATAAAAACTACACAATAATATAATAATACTATTCACTATCTTTTCCTCTCTTTTCTAGTTTTCTCTCATTCATCTCTACTTTTCTAAACTATGCCCTTGTTTCTATAAGTTCACAATACATTATCAGCACAAAGCTTTAAGAACTATAAGTCCAATAAATATATATCTTTCATAATTTTAATATTAATTTTTTATATATCATGTTTATTAACTTTTAATGAATTCTAGAAGAATTTAATATTTATGCATCTCAAAGGATTGCAATCATATTTATTGTTTTACATATTGTTTAGATTTGTTAAATAATTTTTGAAGAATTTAAAAACTTAATATTTATTCCTATCAATTCCAAAAGAGTTCAATATTCATGCATCTAAAAGGATTGCACAAATATTTTGTTTAGATCTATTATACAGTTCTTGAAGAACTTTAAAAAAAAAAATCAATATTTACTTTTTATGAATTCTAGAAGAATGCAATATTCATGTGTTATGTTTTAGTTTAGAAAACTGTTTGAAAAATCACAATATGCCACCGAAAATATTACTGGGTTGAGTCGCGGAATAGATTGCTCTCTTTAAGACGTTTCGCGGTACTGCCCAAATTATGCAAGACAAACTATCAACCACGAAGTCCCCAGGATAAAACAGCCCAGATGCACTGTATCGGAATTCTACTGCAGCGTAGAAAATCGTTCTAGAATTACACCATCAATATGACAGTCAAACGGATGTCACTCATAATATGGTACTATGACCACTCAAAAGAACAAAAAAAGAAAGGGGGGAGAACTCTATCTTTATAGAGGAAATCTACAACTAGATGGTAGAAAAACAAGTGATCTATCAGTCTAGATTTACAGAACGTGTGCTCCAATCATCTATAGGTTTTTTGTACCACAGAAACGTGCGCTCTAAACTGATGCGCGAGTCCACACAAAAAAAAACGAGAAAATAGCTAGGGTTTGACCAATGAACTGATGCGCAAAATCGAAGGCAGGGAACTAACCAAATTAGATGTTAAATATTGACTCGGTGGAGGATGATTACGTAATCGACGTATCAATGAGATAAAAACACATGTATTTATTATTAAAATAAATAAAATATATATTTTTTAATTTTCTAAATACTAAAAAATAATACACCACTTAACCCATGCCCAGGCCCGGATCGACCGACTAGACAGTGGCGCTTGCGCGCGTGTGTAGTTGTCAATTTTGCATGTGTTCTTCCTCCTTCACAAAATTGAACTACGCCACACCCCAAGTTCTATACCTCCACCTTATAAACACTACTAGTGTGTGCTATCCCTCAAATGTGGGACTTCTTTATTCTTCAATTCACACCAACACTAGCTCTCATTAATATCATCATTATTTCCAACAATCTTCTATTAATATCATCATCATTTCCAACAATCTTCTATTAATATCATCATCATTTCCAATAATCCCGTACTTGAATTTAAAAGGAAGGTTTCTAAAATAGCATCAAACGTTTCTATAAGATCGTGCATAAATAGAGGTGTCTCTTGACTTGAACCTTTGCATAGCAAGTAAGATTCATATTCAACAAGAGTGACTCGTAGTCTTGAACTCTATCTTTGACATTAAACCCACACATAATCTTTTCATAGGGTGTATTGTCAAAAGCTCGTGCATTTATGGTCCTACACATGTATCCCAATATAATGAACGCTCTAGGAGTTCTTCCTTGCAATTCCATAGGAAGCGGCTCCACTACCACATTCACAATAGTGAATCTATATAGAGTTCTAGCTAGGTACTTCACTCCACATAGAGTATAGATCTCATTAAGAGTTTCTATTAGCTCATCCTTTCATCGCTTCAGGAATCATGTTTGATGTGGACCAACCCTACA
>NC_021164.2:16690910-16692387 GCF_000331145.2 Cicer arietinum | reverse complement strand
AAAAAGAAACACTTAGTGTGAGATTAGAGAAATACTCTCTAGGGTTCTTCTTTGAACCAAATTTGGATATTATCAAGAGCCTCCTACTCTTGTGGCGATTCTACCTTGATCTTATCATTCCTTGTTGTGGAGTGTGGCGATTTCTATCATTTCATTATTTCTTCATATTTTCTTTTTTTGTGTTCTCCATTCTTATTTGGTACTTTATTTGAAATTATCACTTGGATAGATCCTTCAAATCATATGAAAACACTCAAATCCATATCATGTGGTATTCAGAGCCTCCCATTAAGTGGTAATTTTTGTTTTTAATTTCTATTTTAGTGTTTTGTGTTCTTGAGATATTTGCAATTTTAGTTTCATTTTTGTTCCAAATCTTGTTCCAAATCTTGTTCAATCTTGAGTTGTTGGTTGTTTATAAGTGTTATAATATGTGTGGGAAGGTTTAGTTTTGTGATTATTTATTTCATTTGGGTGAAATTTGAAAACTGAGCTGAAAAAAAAAACGCAAAAAAAAATAAAAATTCTGGGTTTCAGCTACATCATTTTCTTCACTTGTAAATTTGTTTTTGATGTTATTTCTTCCATACAAGTCCGATTCTGGAAATTCAAAAGCCTAAGTTGATTAGAAAAATGAGAGGAATTCGAATATGAAGAGAAAAATCTGGAAATATAAGTGCTGCGAAAAAGTGATTTTGCACAAAAGCACTTTTGAAAAAAAGGCATTTTGAAAGAAAAAAAAAATTTCCAGAATTGTTCTTAATGAAATACCAAACATCTTTTGTATTCTTCTTACCTACTTTAGACATTGCAAGTTTGATTTTAAGTTCTCCCACATATTTTGATCACTTAGTCATTTAATTCTAGTTTTCATTATTTCTTTGATAATCTACTTGAGTGTGTCTTTCTTTGGTTATATTTTTTTTGTTTGTCTTTTCAATTCTTTGGTTTTGTATTTCAAGTTCTCTTGTCATTTTTTTTTCTTCTTGACCTCTTGAATGATAACTTTCATGTGTGATTTGTCATATTTGTTTAGAGGTTTACCACAAACTTGATTGAGATTTGTTTGGTTGCTTAAAGAACTTAAAGAGTTGCATTAGGGAGTGGAAAAAGGCAAGAGTGAAAATTATAAAAAAAAAAACCATTATTGAGTGATATACACGAGTGAGACATTTCTTGAGTGTAAACACTTAGTGAGTGGTGAGAGCCTTATTTTATTTTTTTCACTTGTTTTTGTTTTTTTTTTTGTTTTTGTCATTTATTGATTATTGTGGTATTTGTTTGTTGTTGTTGTTTAAATCATGAGTGGAAGTGAACCAAACCCCCTTTCTCCTAGAACCGTTTTTCTTATGGATCACTTTACAAAAATGTTGAATACTCAAATGAATGCTTTAAGAGAAGAGTTTGTGAATCAAAGAGATAGGAGATCTCATCATGGAAGATCTTCTCAAAATGAAGATGGGTTTGAAATCGAGGG
>NC_021164.2:16689028-16690128 GCF_000331145.2 Cicer arietinum | reverse complement strand
AGAGATGTGGTTGAGTTGCAACACTTTATGGATATTGAGGAGCTTGTTCATAAGTCATCTACCATTGAACAACAATTGAAGAGAAAAAGTACTTATGAAAAGTATTCATCTAACAAAAACTCCTCACATTGGTACAAACATAAAAGAGATGGTGATTCTCCATTGGCTTCGGTCAAAGAAGGTAAGTCTTCTAAACCTACAGCTCAACTTCCTAGTTCCTCTTCTCATTCTTCAATTAAATGTTTTAAATGATTATGAAGAGGTCATATAGCATCTAATTGTCCAAATAAAAAGTATATGATTGCAAAAGCCAAAGAGGTATATGAAAGTGATTCTTCCTTTTATTCTTACTTTTCACAATCATCTCCAAGTGAACTAGGGAGTGACTATGAATTGGCTCCCGTTGAAGGAGATCTACTCATGGTTAGAAGACTCTTAGGTGTCCAAGTTAAGGATGACGATTCTCAAAAAGAAAATATTTTTCATACTAGATGTCTTGTTGATGGCAAAGTTTGCTCTTTGATAGTTGATAGTGGTAGTTGTACCAATGTGGCTAGCACTAGATTAGTCACAAAACTTGGCTTGAAAACCATTAAACATCCGGGGCCATATAAGCTTCAATGGCTAAAGGACGATGTTGATATTTTGGTGGATAAACAAGTTTTGGTAAATTTTAGCATTGGCAAATATCATGATGAAATTTTGTGTGATGTTGCGCCTATGGAGGTTGGCCATATTTTGTTAGGGTGGCCATGGCAATTTGATAGAAAAGTTCATCATGATGGTCACACTAACATTTACTCTTTTGTGCATAAAAAGCATAAAGTGTCTCTTTTACCTCTTAGTCCCAAAGAAGTTTATCTTGATCAAACTCAATGGAGTCTAAAGAGGGACAAAGAGATCAAAGAACAAAAAGGAAAATATATTATGAATGCTCATGACTCAAGTAACCAAAATTCTTTACCTAGGGTCGAAAACTTATTTGCTAGAGAGCATGTGGTTAGGAAAGCTTTGTTGACTAGACAATCGGTATATTTTCTATATTGCAATGATTTATGTTTGTCTACGTCACATGATGATATTCCTCCTTCATTAAATTG
>NC_021164.2:16674963-16688704 GCF_000331145.2 Cicer arietinum | reverse complement strand
ATTAGAGAGGGCGATGAATGGAAAACGGCTTTTAAAACCAAGTTTGACCTTTATGAATGGTTAGTTATGCCATTTGGCCTAACTAATGCCCCTAGTACTTTCATGAGATTGATGAACCATATTTTAAGACACTTCATTGGAAAATATGTGGTTGTTTACTTTGATGATATTCTTGTGTATAGCTTGAACATGCATGATCATATTGAGCATCTCAAGAGTGTTTTACAAGTCCTAAGAGAAGAGAAGTTGTTTGCTAACCTAGAAAAGTGCATTTTTTGCCAAAGTGAGGTTACTTTCTTAGGATTTGTAGTAAGTGCACAAGGTGTTAAAGTAGATGAAGAAAAGATTAAGGCTATAAGGGATTGGCCAACACCTAAAAGCATGAATGAGGTTAGGAGTTTTCATGGTCTTGCTAGCTTCTATAGGCGTTTTGTGCCTAATTTTAGTACTTTGGCCGCTCATTTGAATGAGATTGTTAAGAAAAATGTTGCATTTAAGTGGGGACAAGATCAAGAAGATGCATTTACTAATTTAAAGGAAAAAATGATGCATGCACCTATCTTGGCCTTGCCTAACTTTGCAAAAACTTTTGAAATTGAATGTGATGCATCTAATATTGGAATAGGGGCTGTTTTGCTACAAGAAGGTCATCCAATTGCATATTTTAGTGAGAAATGGAGTGGAGCACACTTGAACTATTCCACTTATGATAAGGAACGATACGCTTTAGTTAGAGCATTGCATACTTGGCAACATTATTTGTTTCCTAAGGAATTTGTGATACATAGTGATCATGAATCCTTAAAGTATCTAAAAGGGCAAGGTAAGCTAAATAAGAGACACGCAAAATGGGTTGAATTCTTAGAACAATTTCCATATGTCATCAAACACAAGAAAGGGAAAGCTAATGTGGTAGCCGATGCACTTTCAAGACGGTACTCACTAATCTCCACTCTTCAAACTAGGCTTCTTGGTTTTGATAATATTAGAAATTTGTATGCCTTAGATGTTGATTTTGCTTCTCGTTTTCATGATTGTGAACTTATGGCACATGACTCTTATTATAGACATGATGGTTATTTGTTCAAGGGCACTAGACTATGCATTCCTAAGTGTTCATTGAGAGAATTGCTCGTGAGAGAGGTGCATGAGGGTGGTTTAATGGGTCATTTTGGGGAACATAAGACTCTTGACATGTTGCATGAACATTTTTATTGGCCTAAAATGAAGCATGATGTGCATTTAATTTGTTCTAGGTGGATAGTTTGTAAGAAGGCTAAATCTAAAAGCATGCCTCATGGTTTGTATACCCTCTTCCTACTCCTTCATCTCATTGGGTTGATTTGTCCATGGATTTTGTGTTAGGGATACCCAAGAACAAAAATGGTCGTGATAGCATTTTTGTTGTTGTAGATTGCTTTTCTAAGATGGCACATTTCATTCCTTGTCATAAAGTTGATGATGCAAGTCATATTGCAAACTTGTTTTTCAAAGAGGTTGTAAAATTGCATGGTATACCTAAATCCATTGTTTCGGATAGGGATACTAAATTCTTGAGTCACTTTTGGAAAACTTTGTGGGCTAAACTAGGTACAAAGTTGTTATTTTCCACTACTTGCCATCCTCAAACGGATGGACAAACCGAAGTGGTCAATAGAACTCTTGGCACCATGCTCAGAATATTTTTGCATGCAAATCCAAAGGCTTGGGAAGAGTGTTTGCCATTTATTGAATTTTCATATAATAGAGTTCCACATGGGACCAAATCATTTTCTCCATTTGAGGTTGCATATGGTTTTAACCCACTAACTCCACTTGATTTGCTTCCTTTACCTCTTAGTCAAGTATGTCAAGGACCTACATGCTAAAGTAAAGACCAATATTGAGACAAAAATGGAACACTATGCAAAGAATGCCAACAAAACTCGAAAGAGAATGGTCTTTGAACCCGGTGATTGGATTTGGGTTCACTTAAGGATGGAGAGGTTTCCCTCTTTAAGGAAATCCAAGCTTCAACCAAGGGGTGATGGCCCCTTCAAGGTGTTGGAGCGGATACATGATAATGCATACAAGATAGACCTTCCCGGTGAGTATCAAGTTAGTGCTACATTTAATGTTAGTGACTTGTCTCCTTGTGATGTAGGTGAAACAACTGATGAGTAGCTAAATTTGAGGACAAATTCTCTTCAAGAGGGAGGGAATGATGTGGACCAACCCTACATGAAGGTTAATGAGCTTCGAGAACTAGGAGCGGGACCATTGACTAGAGGGAAGACTAGGAAGCTAAAAGAACAATTAGAGAAACAAATTGTTAATTTCCTTAGTCTTAAGACATTTGAAAAGATTAATCCATATTATATTAATCTTATGGTCATAGAAATATCTTAAGACTTAATTTTAATTTTGGGATGTAATAATCATACCTTATAATTAGGAATTATGTTGACTTGTGTGTGCCTAAATATTTGGTAGCTTAGGCACCATGTTATTTTGTGTTAGGCTATATATGCCTTTTTATTGTAAGACATAGGGGACTTATTTTTGAAAGAAAAAGAAACACTTAGTGTGAGATTAGAGAAATGCTCTCTAGGGTTCTTCTTTAAACCAAATTTGGATCTTATCAAGAGCCTCCTACTCTTGTGGAGATTCTACCTTGATCTTATCATTCCTTGTTGTGGAGTGTTGCGATTTCTATCATTTCATTACTTCTTCATATTTTCTTTTTTTGTGTTCTCCATTCTTATTTGGTACTTTATTTGAAATTATCACTTGGATAGATCCTTCAAATCATATGGAAACACTCAAATCCATATCAATGTTTCTCACATATATAATATAGCATGTTAATCTCATATCACTATGACTTTTTATTACCCATTAAACCTAATTCTTGGGATCTCCAGTGTTTTAGGTCGGGTTACCATCATGAGTGACTCATTGATCTATATGAAATAGTTCCATCATTTTTGATATATTTATGACTTTCTCTCTAGCTAATCCTTTTGTCAAAGGATCTATTAAATTCTCATTAGTACGTATATGATCCACTATAACAGCTTCTCATAAAGGAATTTCAGCTAGCAAGCATCTTAACCAGCTCGCTTCTTCACTAGCAGAAGCTAGTGCTATCATTTCAGACTCCTTAGTGGACTGGGTCAGTATGGTCTATTTCTTCGATTTCCAAGATACAACACCACCAGTTATACTGAAAATATAGTCATTAGCTGCTTTGGAGTCACCTGACGAGGTGTTCCAATCAACATCACTGTATCCTTGAAGGACGATAGGAAATCTTTGATAATGTAATCTGAGACTCATGTTCCTTTTTAGGTATCTCATGACTCTTTCGATAGCGTACCAATTCTCCATACGAGATCTACTAGTAAACCTGCACAACAGTCCCACGATATAGGCAATGTCGGGTCTAGTAGAATCAGTGGCATACCTGAGGCTGCCAATGATGTTCGCATATTCAGTTTGTCTAACATCTTCACCAGTGTTCTTGAAAAGTTTCACACTTGGATCATATGGTGTGTAAGCAGGTTTACAGTCAAAGTATTTATATTTCTTTAGGATCTTTTCAACATAGTGAGACTGATCCAAAAAAACTCCATTTTATGACCTAGTAATTTTGATTCATATGATTACACTCGCTTTTCTGAGGTCTTTCATATCAAAGTTGTTACTCAACAATGATTTCACATTATTTACAACATGAATGTTTGAACCAAAATATGAGTAAGTCGTCTACATAGAGACATATGATAGTGCAAATGTCATTTTCAGATTTTTAATAAATACATTTGTCACTTTCATTCACTTTAAACTCATTCGATATAATCAAGTTATCAATTTTTTCATGTCATTTCTTAGGAGCTTGTTTAAGATCATACAATGATTTATCTAACTTACAGACCTTGTCTTCTTGTCTATGCATTGCAAAACCTTCAGGTTGTTCCATATAGATTTTTTCTTCCAAGTCACCATTTAAAAAAGTTGTTTTAACATCCATCTGGTGTATCACCAGGTTATGAATAGCCACAAGTGATATGAGTACCCTAATGGATGTTATTTTAGTGACTAGTGAAAAAGTGTCGAAGAAATATATATTTTTCTCTTTGTCTAAAACATTTGGCTACAAAGCGTGTCTTGTATGTATCAACAATTCCATCGGGTTTTAGTTTCTTTTTCATAATCCATTTACAACCTATTGGTTTGCAATCATAAGACAAGTCTACTAAATGTCAGGTCTTGTTAGACTCTAGATAATCCATTTAATAATCATTTATGGCTTCTTGCCATAAGTCTGCATCCAATGATGACAAAACTTCTTTAAGATTTGCAAGATCCTCTTCTAAAGTATAGGTCGTATAATCGGGTCCATAATCTTTAGTGAGAGAGTGGAAAAAACAAAAACCGTGCTGGATATATAATACCCATTCCGTTACCATCTTTTTTGTCTTATTCACAATTCACAATTTTATTTTATTTTTGACGTAATTGCACGTTTGATAATTATAATTTTTAAATTTTTTTTACGAAATTGGTTCTTTTATTTTTGAACTAACATTTAAAGATTTAACAAATTTTAAATGATGTGTATACGATTTTATGATATAGAGACATTAATTATTTATATGTCATTAATTAAATTAAAAAAAATTGAAGTTGAAAGTTAAGATTTTGAGGGTTTTATTTTGATTTTATAGGTGTTAATTATTCTGCATCATCCTATATATACTATCTTATTTAAAATACGTCATATCATCATTTTGAAATTAAAAAATCATAAAGCAGGACCAGAAATGTCAAATTTAAAAATAGAGAGATTGGCTTTATTAATTGGTAAAAATAGGAAGACTAAAATTGTAATTTAATCAATTTTTTTTTAACCAATCTTAATCTCTTAATTTTTGAATTTTGAGATTTTTTGGATATTTTATTTCTATTTTATAGGTGTTAATTATTTCACATGATCCTATATATACTTTCTTATTTAAAACACGTCATATTATCATTTTTAAATTAAAAAATTATAATGCAAGACAAAAAATGTCAGATTTTAAAATAGAAAGACTGAAATTGTGATTAGGTCTATTTTTTTTATCCAATCTTAATCTGTTTGAATTTTGAGGCAGTCTCATTTTTAACTTCACATCTAACTTGGATGATGTGCAATTAAAATAGTTGACATGGAAATCATATAATATTTATAATTATTTCTAAGTTATTAAAGTACTCTCAATAAATTAATTAAAATATAAATATTCTTTTAAAATATTCTCATTTGACAATGGAAATAGATTTTGTTTTCGGTAAATCAACGTCTTCCTAAACAATAATATAACTAATCCACTTTATAATCTTCCCAGAAGAATGCTATCCAATTTCCCATCTTTTCTTCCAAACCAAAAATACCGTTAAGTCTGGTTCCTTCCCTACCTGAAACTCTATTCCTCTTGAAACATTCTATTACTCTTCTCATATTGAGCAATAAATACATATTAAATATAGTAATTTTTTTTCCCAGTATAAATGGTTGAAGTGGAGTGAGTGATAAACTAGGAAAATTAAAATTGCATTTAAGATATATTATTTATTAAAAGGACTCGTTGATTTGAATTAGTAGAAATTATATGGATTGAAAATAATATTACTAAAATTAATAATGATAAATCTACAAAAAAATTATAATATCAAGATTAATAATATAAAATGAAAAATGTCTAAAATTTTGATAAAATCTACAAATATAATAAAATCAAAGTGGTCGAAATAGATGATCCAGAGTTATAATATTAACAATGCTAAAATCATTGATTGATTTTAAATTCATTTAATTGAAGTTAATCTATCAATATAAAATAAGTAAACATCACATCAAATTAGAAAATCAATTATTATGATAAATAAATATAAATATATATGAAAAATATTTATTTAATTAAAAAAATAGTCGAAAGGATCATCTCATACAAAAAATACGTTAAATACTCTTATCCTACTGAATATTAATTAAAAAGAGTTTATTGGTTCATTTTAATAAAGTAACGTGTATGTTATACGGAATATAAATATACATGTAAATTTAAAATACATAATATTTACTATAATTATTTTTTTTAAACTAAAATAAGTACCATCCACCATAATAGTTATTAAAATCAATTGAGCAAAATTTATAGGGAACAATCTTCCCCGATGATCATTCAATCTTTCTTTTATATTGTTTATTGTCATGTTTTTTTGAAAAAATATCCATAAAATTGAAATTACGATTTATTTCAATATCTAAATCATATAAAATTTATTATCTTTATAACTATGGGCAATAGAATGAAACTATAGATGTGACGATAGATAATGAAACTATACCTGAGTGACTATAGATAATAAAACTATAAATTTGTTTCTGAGTTGAAAATTTGGTTATACCTAGGTGACTATAGATAATAAAATTATCAACTTGTTTCTGAGTTGAAAATTTAGTTAACGGTAAGTTACTTTATGAACTGTATTAAATGTGATTTAACATTTATGTGGACTTAATTGTCAATTAGAATAGCAATTAAAAAGATGCGAATTTTTTTTGAGAGTTGATGAAAGAATTGTTGCAAGATGGGATGAAAGTAAAACCAAACTATTTATAAAAATTTGCATGAAAGAATTTTGAGTCTAATATATATACATCATGTACACTGCTATGTGTAGAGCATCATATAAATTGGTATAGGTAAAACATTATGTAAATTGGTATGGGTAGAGCATCATGTAAATTGATATGAATAGAGCATCATGTAACTTGATATGTGTATAGGGGCTAAAATTTATTTTTCTAATTTTTTAATTATTAAAATTGCATATTTTTTTATTAGGGGTACAATTTTTAACATTAGAACAGGACATCCAAAATCTATTAAAAAAAGAGAGGTAGAGAGATCTGACTTAGCAGAGAGTGATAGAGATAGTAGTTAGAGATTGGAGGCAGAAATAGAGATGCATAAGAGAGTAGAGAGACATATGTGTATTTAGAAAAATCATGTATTTAAAAAATATTTTTTTAAATAAACATGTTTTCTTGAAAATCATTTTTCATGCCCTTTATGATTATTTTGTAGTTAAAAAAAAAATTATTTTTACAAAATTGTATACAAACAGGTTAAAAATCATTTTAGAACTAGAATTCATAAAACAATAAAAAGTGTATGTTCCTACACTATTATATTAGAGGCAAGTTTTATTAGTGAATAAATGTCATTACTATTTCTGATTACTAGTCAAAGAATACAAATTGAGTTTATATAATAATAAACCATAACTAATTAGCTAGAAATAAAGAGTATTGACCAATAACTGAATCAAATATGTTAACTACTCATAATAGCCTAATTAATTATTTTTCTAATAGCCCTTGACAAGCTAGTGAGTGTATGCTAATCATTCCTAGCTTGCTTATTAAAGTATTAAAAAGATTAGGATCTAAAGACTTTGTTAAAATATCAACAAGCTGTTGAGAAGAAGTAATAGGCAGGAGTTTGAAAAGTTGTTGTTGTAGTTTCTCTCTCACAATGTTTGGATCTTTCATGGAAAGAAGAATTGTTGGCGATGTGGCAAGCAGATTGGTTGTCGCAATAAAGAAGAGCTGGAGTAATAATTGGAACTTTGAAATCCTGCAATAGATAAGAAAGCCATTGTAGTTCACAAACTGTGGTGGCCATACTTCTATATTCTGCTTCGGTTGATGACTTGGATATAATAGCTTCCTTCTTAGACTTCCATGATATCAAAGAGTCCCCAATGAAGATACAATAATAGGTTATGGACTTACGAGTTTCTGGACATGTAGCCCAGTCAAAATCTGAAAAAGCTTTGAGTTGAAGTGTTGATGTTGTAGGGAACATGATGCCTTTGGCGGGATCTGATTTGAGATATTTTAAGACTCGAAAAGCTGTCGGATGATGATTAGTGGTTGGTTTAGTCATAAATTGACTTAGTTGTTGGACGGTGAAGCTAATATCTGGTCTTGTTGTTGTGAGATAAATGAGTTGACCAATTAATCTTCGAAATGACGTTGGATCAGAGAGAGGTGTGCCATCTGTGCTGATCAACCTGGTGTGTTACTGCATTGGTGTGGAGGAAGGCTTTGCTGCCAGAAGTCCAATGTTGGATAAAATGTCCAAAGCATATTTTCTCTAACATAGGTGTATTCCGGTTTTTGAACGCGCTATTTCTAATCCTAGGAAATATTTCAATGTGCCCAGATCCTTGATTTTGAATGCTGGTTTAAAAAATCCTTGATGTGATTGATTTCATCCATGTTATTTCCTGCAAGAATCAAATCATCGACAAAAATTAATAAGACGGTAAAAGAATTATTCTTCTGCATTGTGAACAGAGAATGATCATGGTCAGGTTGACTAAACCCATTTGAGATTAATGCAGAAAACAATTTTGCAAACCATTGTCTACTAGACTGTTTTAGACCGTATGAAGATTTTAAAAGTTTACAAACTTTATTAGGAGAATGTTTTGAAATACCATGGAGAAGTTGCATATATACTTCTTCATTTAAATTTCCATGTACGAAAGCATTATACGCATCCAGTTGTTGTAAAATCTAGTTTTGAGATGAGGCAATAGATAAAAGAACTCTAACCGTAGTTAATTTCGCAACTGGAGAATAAGTATAAAAAAAATCGATACCTTCGATTTGAGTAAATCCTTTTGCTACAAGACGAGCGTTATACCTTTCTATTGTTCCATCAGAATTAAACTTTATTTTATAAACCCATTTACACCCAATAGGTTTCTTACCTGGAGGTAAATCTGTAATCACTCAAGTCTGGTTTTCATCCAAAGCTGCCAATTCATTATTCATGGCATGGATCCAAGCTGAATCTTTAATAGCTTGTTTATACTTAGTGGGTTTACAATGAGTAGATATGGATGCAATGAAATGCTTATGAGATGATGAAATGCCATTGTAAGATAATACATCAGAGATTGGATATTGTATAACATGAGGAACACATTCAGTTCTCGAAATATTATTCAAGTAATAATCATTCAAATAAGATGGAGGATTTTTAAGTCTATCAGATTTCCTAATGGCTTGGTTTTCAAGTTGAGAATTATCATGAGCAGAATCATATGTAATAACATCAGATTCATTAGGCATGGCAGCCAAATTAGATGTATTGGTATGAGTATCAAAATTTTCATGAGAATGCATATTGTTACCAGTATGAGAAACAAATACATTAGATTGAGGTAAATCAAGGAAACTGAAAGGATCATCTGTAGCAGATATCTCAGAATTAAAAACATCAGGATCATTGGAAGCGTGAACCAAATTTGGTTGATGAAAACGAAAGACAGATTCCTAAAAAATAACATGTCTAGAAATGAAAAATATTCCTATTAGGTAAATCAAATAATAGATAACCTTTTGTACCAAACCTGTATCCAAGAAAAACACATTTTCTTGACCTTGGATCTAACTTGGTCCTGTTTTAAAGAAAATTTGAGGCAAAAGATAAGCAACCAAAAACCTTTATGTCAAAAAGGTTGGTGGCTTATGGTATAATCTTTCAAAAGGTGTGAAATTATTCAGAACAGGAGTAGGCAATCGATTAATAAGAAAAACAACATGAGACAAAACATAAGACCAAACACATTTAGGAAATTTAGCATAAAACAATAAAGCTCTAGTGACATTCAAAAGATGAATATGTTTTCGTTCAACAGTGGAGTTTCCACACATGAAGTTTGATGTATAATTCCTAGATCAGAATAAAAGGAAGGCATTAAAAATTCAGCCCCATTATCGGACCTAATTATTTTGATCTTTGCAGAAAATTGGGTGGAAACCATGTTTATAAAATCCTTAATGCATGTTCTAGTTTTAGATTTTTGTTTTAAGAGATGAATCCAAGTGTGTCGAGAGTAATCATCTATAATGGTAAGAAAGTAACGATGTCTGTGCAAAGAAGGAACACCTATGGGTCCCCAAATATTCATGTGTAACATTTCAAAAATATGAGAAGTAATAGTAAGACTATGATTAAAAGGTAATCGACATTGTTTAGCATTGTGACAACTATCACAAATCTGATTTTTATTCATAGAAATGTAAGGAAAATTCTTACAAAGTTGTTGTAAAACAACACGTGATGGATGGTCTAACCTAAAATGCCAAACATCAAAATTATCATTGCTAATACAAGTATTGATCGTAAAAGGCAAAATAACATGTGTAATACAAGAATTATCAACATTAGAAGTGATACTACTATCAATAATGATTTTGGGGGATATGTTGAGAATGTAAAGGCTGTTTAATAACTCAACATGCCCAATCATCTTCATTGTATGTAAATCCTGAATATCACAAGACAAATGTGCGAAAACCAATTGACTATTAAGAGTTTTGGTTAGTTTAAAAATTGAAATTAAACTAAATTTGAATTGAGGGATATAAAAAACATCAGTGAGATTCAAGTATGAATTGAAATACACAGTTTTAGAGAAATGGGCAGTAATAGTATTGTCATTTGGAAATTTTATTGAAATAGGAGATATTTATTTAATAGTTAAAAAAGATTGTATAAAGGGGCAAACATGGTCAGAAGCCTCTGAATCTAAAATCCAAAAAGAAAGAGGATCATAATAGTTACCTGATTTGGAGATACTAGAAACAACATGTTGAGTTGTATCATTAGAGTTTTGTTTGATTGATTCATTCTTGGATGTTAGAAGAAGAGTCATCAAATATTTGTAATCATCTTTAGAAATATGTATGGAATCGTCAGTTTGATTATTTGAGGGAGAATTAGTACTGCTCTTTGGGTCATTACTAGTAGGTATCGTGATAATGTTGATGGATTGGGTTTTAGAGGTATACCCAGGGGGAAAACCATGTTTAAAATAGCAATTTTCGATGGTATGATTTGTTTTCTTGCAATGAGTACAAAGCATAGAGTTTTGAGTACCTTTACCACGACCCCTACTTGAATTATGGTTTCCTTTCCCTTGCCTAGAATTGGTGGAATTAATAGCACATATGGTGGAATTGTTATTAGTAGAAATAGGTGTTATATCTTGTTGAATAACAAGAGAATAAACCTTGGTAATTGAAGGCAAATGATCCATGAGAAGAATCTGACTTCTAACATATTGGTAAGAATCATTTAGGCCTTTCAAAAAATAGATTACATATTCATCATGTTTGTAGGTGCGGACAGCAGAACTAAGTTTGCAAGAACAGGGAGTTGAACATGTACAAGAAGATGTAGGTCTTAGATAATCTAATTCATCCCAAATGATCTTCATATCCGTAAAATAGGTAGAAAGGGATCTTTCACCCTGTTTAATGGAATGTAAATTGTAAGACCCATAATTTTAAAGTACCATTTATGTATTTTTGGTGTATTTTGGATTTTGGCTCGAAGGCTTTTAAGCCAAAGTTAATAATATTTTGGAGTTTAATAATCAAAAAGATGTTTTGATGCCAATTAAAATTTCTCGTCGATAAATAAATTGAAATTAACTGCGGTGAATCCTTACGGATAATTCAATGCATTTCGGGTGAAACGGTAATTTAACAAATGTCTAGGTATTTTGAGATATTTGTTAAGTTATATTTATTATCTATTTATGTTTGTTTGGAGGGAAAAAGAAAGGAAAACTAGAAGGAAGGAAAAGAAAATAGTATAAAAGGAAGGAAGGAAAAAGGAAGAAAGGAAAAACAAAGGAAATAAAAAGAAAGGAAGGAAAACGAAAAATTCCATCTTCTTCCTCTAACCGTGACCCATTTTTCTCCTTTCTCCCGTTTTCATTTTCGTCGCTTTCTTTTCTTCAAAACTAGTAACCCAAGGTTGGGTGAGAGTTAGATCAAGGTTTTCGCAACTCCACTATTCCTATTTGATTCGAAAACGAAAAAAAACGGTTTTTGAGATCCAAACACAAACCCCTCCGTTTCTTCTTGATCCAAGCTCCATTTCTCGAAGAGATAGAAGGGAAAGTTGCTCACCACCACGCTACGGTGCTAGTGAACTAATTTGGAAGCGGCGTTGCGAGCGGAGATTTTACCGGAATTACTCGCGGTACCGGAAACGCACGTTAAAAGCTAACGTTGAGGTAAGGGCTCCTTCCAAACTTCTAGTTTGCATTAGGGACTTATCTGTGGTTGTGTGGAAAGGAATTTGTTAGGGTTTAATATATCGATTTGGGGAAAAACGAAACTAATGCGTTATGGGTAAAACCTAAGAGTTAGGTTTTGTTTATATTGATGAATGTTTCGTGGTAAATGAATTTGAAGTCTTGTGTATGATTTTGAGTAAATGAAATTTGATGTATCTGGGTGTTATGTTGGCTTTGATTTGTGTTCGTTGTATTTGGCGTGTCCATACGTGATGTTTGTTAATTGGTGTGGTTGTTGTGAATTATGGTTTGAATGTGAGAGTATGATTGAGTTTGTTTCTGTGGAATTGAAAAACCATTAGAGTAAACGAGTATTAAAAATGGGGAATCTTTTAATACCTCGGTTTACTTAATGTGCTTTTGAGGAAAAGGTTTAAGTTAACTGGGCGTTGAGGATGGGGAATCTCTTAATGTCTCGGTTACTTAACTATCGTTTTGAAAATCGTTTCGGTAAATGAGTATTAAGAATGGGGAATCTCTTAATGACTCGTTTACTGAATGTTTTGCGAGAAAATCGTTTAAGTCAAAAGTATATTAAGAATGGGGAATCTCTTAATATGACTGTTTGCTTAACGTTTTGTTTTGAAAATCATTAAGATAAATCGGTATTAAGAACGGGGAATCTCTTAATGACTTATTTATTTAATGTTGTTTGAAAGTCGTTTAAGTTAAATGGGTATTAAAAATGGGGAATCTTTTAATATCTGCATTTGCTTAACGATTGTTGTGAATGGAGTCTGTGTATGCTCATGCATTTCATTTGGTAAATTGTGTCGACCCGTGATAGGTGACACCTTGGTAAACTGTACTGACCCGTGATAGGTGGTACGTTTACGATTTACTTTTTGGTAAATCGTGTTGACCCGTGATAGGTGACACCTTGGTAAACTGTACTGACCCGTGATAGGTGGTACATTTACGATTTACGTTTTTGGTGAATTGTGCTGACCCGTGATAGGTGGCACCTAGGTAAACAGTACTGGTCTGTGATAGGCGGTACGTTTACGATTCCCGCTTTTTCTTTTAGTAAATCGTGTTGACCCGTGATAGGTGACACCTCGGTAAACTGTACTGACCCGTGATAGGTGGTACACTTACGATTCCCGCTTTTTCTTTTAGTAAATCGTGTTGACCCGTGATAGGTGACACCTCGGTAAACTGTACTGACCCGTGATAGGTGGTACGTTTATGATTTACGCATTTTAGTAAATCGTGCTGACCCGTGATAGGTGGCACCTCGGTAATTGGTACTTTGGCCTGCGATAGGCGGTACAATTATGATTTACGGCCCTTCGAGGAGGGTTTTGGTTTGGAATTCCGAGTCCATGCATTTTGGCATATACGCATTGCATTAGGGTGCCTGGCACGCGAGTCATGTTTGATTTGAGTTTATGATTGAGTGATTCGAATTTTGATTTATCGTGATAACTGAGATGAAGGTGTTAAGTGCTATGTGTTGTGTATTGTGTGTGAGTATGATGGTTATCGAACCTTCGTGTGTCGTAGTAATCGCGTAGGAATTGCTAAGTGTTAAGTTGTG
>NC_021164.2:16658757-16674463 GCF_000331145.2 Cicer arietinum | reverse complement strand
TAGTTATTTTTCTAATAAGTTTGATTCCCAACTTGGAAGAACTGTCCATAAAAATCGTAATCGTTGAGTCGGTTGCTCTAATCCAAGTAAAATGAAATATCTTCCACATTGAACTATGTAGTTAAAAGATTTAGTGTGATTTATAGAAGAAAAATTTACAATTTCCATTTGAATGTGTGACGGTACTATTGCGAAAAAGAGAACCATAATTTTTTGTATGTAAAGAAGATAAAAGCAAAAAAGTATAGAGAATCACATATTTGTTGGTTATTGTATCAGCCTATGACGAGGGATTCATGATCATAGAAATATGCAGCGTATTGTAATGTGTTTTTATTAATTTTGCCATGTTTCTTCTTACATTATAGGGATGAATAGAGCAGATCGGGCATACGGTCTAACCTACATAAGTCCATGCTAAGTTTTGCCTATTTAAATAAAAATAAATAATATTTTTTTATTATTGTAATTATTATATTAAAATTTAATCTTTTTGTTATATGATTTTTTACAGGGACATTGTCGATAATTAAAGAACACTTCCACAAAAAATTAAAAAAATCTAATAAGGGATGATCTAATTATGATTTTTTTAAGGGCAAAAAATATGAAATTCAACTTTTAGTAATTTACACATATTAACCTTATTTAGTTTTTGACATATTTAAATGTATTATTATAAAATATAATTTAAGTAGGATATATATAAAGTCATATTCTTCAAAATGTGTTGTTAAATATCAAAATAAAATTTAATTTCATTGACATATTAACTTTTTATTCTATTTAAAGATATGTTTGATTACTTATTTAAAAATATTAAAATAAAATATATTTTTAAGTAGCCTAACATACACTTCTATCAAGAGAGACTTAAAAAGCAAGTCATACCATATATAAGGCTTAGACCTTGAATTTTTTAACAGACCTAAACTTAACAAAGTCTGTCCATTACATGGCCGAATAAAAATTTGTTTTCCTACTTGCGTTATTTATTTAGTAAAAAAAAAAAGGATGCTTGTCATATAACTGTCTATTTGCAAGGTTTAGGTGGGTCAATACACATTTATCCTAATATTCATTTACACATAATATAGATTTTCCTTATACACATGTAACTTAAATTTTTGCAACTTTCAAAAAAAAATATATATAAATAAAAATTGAAATAGATTTATACATTAACTTATTAATAAATAATAATAATAATAATAATAATAATAATAATAATAATAATAATAATTATTATTATTATTATTATTATTAAACACTATAACAAAATAGACATTTATTCACAAAAGTTTTTAATGACAATATTTAAAAGTGTAGGTATAGATAACATGTACCCAAAAATAAACTATTTGTTGTTGGTATATGTGTCTTATACTTTCGGTGATATAAATTTGTCACTAATTATTATAGTGACACACTTAAATATGTGACTATAGACATCAAAACTGAAAAAAAAAAAAAAAAATTTAAAGGAGTCAAATTCTTAATTGTTTGTGAAAAAATTTTGTACAAATTTTTCATAATATAAATCCTAAATTATGTATGATGGAGCCAAAAAAATTTCAATGGAGCCAAAATGTAAATTCTAAATTGCTTACTGAGCCAAAACGTCACCTTCCTTCTCGCCTTCTCACCCAAAACGATTTCAATGGAGCCAAAACGGTAAATCCTCAAATCTATCAACTTTTCACCCAAATCAATCACCTTCTTCCCTTCAATCAATCCTGAGCCCCAATCCATCGCATTCTCCCATTCGTTCAATCTCGAGCCTTAATCTATCACATTCTCACCTTCGCCTTCCCGCCTTTACTGCAACGAATGTTCGGACCCGCGCCCACCGTTCTCTCACCTTCGTTCTGATCCAAGCCCAAATCTTTCGGCGACTATTGACATATCTGTTCATTCACTTTCATTTCTTCGCTACGACAACATCCACAACAACATCTTTGTTCTATCACCTTCCTAAAAGGTAATTTTTTTTTGTCTATGTTAGTTTAAACTTCATATAAAATATATATTTGAAATATTTGCTTAGTTATATGTAATTTTTGTGCTGCTTTGAATTTTCGTGACTTTGATTGAGAGTTAGAGTTCATTTTAGAGATTTTCTTATTGTTGCGATATTTGTAGTTTGAGATCGAATTTCTTGTATATCGTCGCTCCTTTATTATGTATGAATGAATAAACACGATTGTTAATTAAAATGCTTGCTTAACTTGTGAATAATTATCACACACGACACATGTAATCAATTGAAAAGATGGAAATAGTACGTTGACATTAACAAAACAACGAACTAACATTTTAATATAAATAATTTTGATCATCTCTATGGTATTTATACTTTCACCTACAAATTTTTACTATCATGAAAGATAAAATTTTTTGTGGTAAAGATTAATTACTATTAATAGAAACTTAGTATAAGAAAGGAACTTTAGATGATTGAACAAATGGCAAACTAGTCAGAGTTTATAGTATTATATTGTATAGAAAAAAGTAATAAATAAATCAATACGTTATCACAAATTTCTCCACGTGTCTATGCAACGTCAACTTCTTGAAAGATTAAATTCATCAAGAAGTGTACAATCTCAATTGATAGTGATCGGGTAAAAGAAATATCAGTAAAATCAAAATATTTTACAAAATTAAAATCAAATTTTCCTATATTACAAGACTAACAACTCAATCAACATAAAAAGATATTACATTACAAGTTATTTATTTAAAACACTTAAGTCTTTTATTTCTTTTTCATTTAAAATCTTGTTTTTTTTATAAAAAATCTATAAATTAATCCTTTTGATTTTTCTTAAATATGACAACAACATGTCAGTAATTTTATTGTTTTAATATTTATTTTACAGATAATAAAAATAAAAATTTAAACTTAAAAAAAATTCTCTTTCTTCACCTTCTTTCCTCTTTTTACAACAAAAAATCTAGATTTTTGTTTCCCAAGTCTTCAATAAAGAAAATCTAGATTTCTTTTTTCTTTTAAAACCCTAACAAACTTTATCTATTTTGTTTTTTTATCTTCAATATAGTAATAAAAAATATTAAAAATAAAAATAAAAACCATTTGAATATGCTCATTACATCCACGTGGTCTATGTAACTTACTACATTCGCTTTTTCTTTTTATTGTCTATGGTGATTGAGTTATTTCCAACAAGTGGATTTTAAGTTTAGAATTTTATAAATTTTAAAAACCTTAAAAATTGATTTGAAACTTTCTAGAAAGAATGTGGAAGAAAACATAGTAGAGAGATAAGAAAAAGGGAATAAGACGAAGAAATAAATAAAAAGAAGAAATTTGAGTTTTTTTTTTTAGGAAAGAGGGAAAATGTAACACTTCATTTTCAATAGAACTAACTTAACTTGTATATTAGGACTAAAAGCTCTCATGTATTTGTAGGATCATTTGGAACAACTTCTGTGTTGGGCGGAGTGAATTTAGAGTCTACTATTAACACTTAATTTCATCTGCTATTTTTATTTTATTTACAAGAATAAAGGATTTTTTTTTTTTGAACTTTTCACTCCTTCTTTTTTAAAAAATTAATAAATAATTTTTATTTAAGAAAAATGAAAATCAATATAAATAATCAACTATTGAGTTTTTGATATGATTTGTTGTAATTAAAAAAAAAAAAATCAAATTTTAGGTTATTAAATTAGGTTTTTAAGAAAATTATAATTTATATTAATAAAAATTATTGTTTTCTAAAATAACATGTTATGAATATTAAGTCCATCAGTGAATATCCCTTTATTTGTACTTATAAAGAGGAATATTAATAGAATCTGCACAAGAATATAGTAATGAGTATTAAGTCCATTAATGAGTATTAATAAAAACCACAAGAATATAATAATACTATTTACCATTTCTTCTTCTCTTTTCTCACTTTCACTTATTCATCTCTACTTTCCTAAATCTTGCCATTATTTCAATTAGTTCACAACACATTATTAACACGAAACTCTAAGAATTATAAGTTCAATAAACATATATCTTTCATAATTTTAATATTAATTTTCTACATATCATGTTTATTTTATTATATATATATCATGTTTATTTATTTTCAATGAATTCTAGAAGAATACAATATTCATGCCCTTCTGAAGGATTGCAATCATATTTCTTGTTTTACATATTGTTTATATAATTCGTGAAGAATTTAAAACAATACTTATTCTTATAAATTGTAGAAGAATTCAATATTCATGCATTTAATACTCAATCAAAATGATTGGTTGGGTCATCCCGGGTCTATAATGATGCAAAAAATAATTGAAAATTCACATGGTTATCAATTGAAGAGTCAGAAGATTCTTCGTCTAATAAGTTCTCTTGTTCACAAGGGAAATTGATAATTCGACCATCGCCAACAAAAGTTGGAAGTGAATCTCTAATTTTTTTAGAATGTATACACGATGATATTTGTGGGTCAATACACCTATCACGTGGACCATTGAAATATTTGATGGTTTTAATTGATGCATTCCCTAGATGGTGAAATGTTTGTTTGTTATCAACTCGCAATCAGGTGTTTGAGAGATTACTTGCTCAACTAATTCAAATAAGAGCTCACTTTCTTGATTATCCCGTCAAGAGAATACATCTCGATAATGCTGTTGAGTTTTCATCTGATGCCTTTATTGAGTATTGCATTTTCATTGGGATTACTATTGAATGTCATGTAACACATGTTCATACACAAAATGGACTTGCAAAATCATTTATTAAACCTACAAAGTTAATTGTAAGACCATTCCGTGAAATGCAAACTCCCAATTTCTATTTGGGGACATGCAATTTTTCATGCTACAACATTGATTCACATTAGGCCAACAAGCTATCACAAGCATTCCCTTACAGTTGATTTTTGGTCAAGAACTTAATATCTCCCATCTAATTTTTTTTTGGATGCGCTATGTATGTTCCAATTGCTCCGCCACAAAGCATCAAGATGGACACTCAAAGAAGATTGGGTATATATATATTGGATATGAATCTCTGTCCATTATAACATATCTTGAACCAACAATACGAGACTTATTTAAAGCTAGATTTGTGGATTATCATTTTGATGAATCAAATTTCCCAACATTAAAACTAATAATACATCAAGATAGTGAGTTGAAATAATCAAATCAATTGAAAAATGACAAATATGACTTTTTGTCTTTTGTTAATGTTTTTTCATCGTAAAATTTTATATTTTTTGTATACTAACATATCAGTGTAATATTATATTATTATTTTCCTAGAGTATGATTGAACCAATTAGTATCAGTATACTAATTTATTAGTATATTATTATAAGCAGTTGTATATAGTTTAAGAAAAAAATGGATTAAATACATTTAATATATTTGATCTACATTTTTATGTTATTTGACTTATTCTATTTATGTTTTAAACTAAATATGTTCAATTTGTTATATTTCCATCTCAAACATATCACTTTTATAATATTAATACTAGTATGTCTAGTTGTTTTGACAGATGATGTGGGGTATGTAAATAATATTTTAAGTATTTTTTTATTATTCAGAAACAAGCAATTTTTGGTGGTAATATTAATTAGAAGTGTACAAAGGACGAGTTATGTCGGGTTTGGTATGTTTCTTATTCGATCCCTATATTTGATCAGACGAATATTTAGACCTTAACCTGATCAAATCCGATTAATTGCGAGTTCAATAAAGACGGGACGAAATAAGACGAGACCGGGTTGGACACAAGATGAGTCGCGAACTAGTAATTCTTGAACTGTTTTTAGAAAGAAAAAAAATTAAATTTAAAGTAACTCATAACAAACCACCTACGATTATCACTTGTCAGTTCATTCAAAAGTAGTAACTCATAACATTTTCATATAAAATACAAACAATTTAATCAAATCAAGTAACATACTTTCTACTCGACCCATATATTTTTCATTACCTAATAGTCTTACTCTTTAATCAATAGTAGTATTAAAACAACATTATCTTATAAATTAAAGAGTACAAACAATAATCAAAATAAAAATATGTCTATAGACTTTCTTCCTCCTACTTCTTGTCACCAAAATATCTATGGTGTAGAAACCTTAAACTACAACTACAAACCTATTAAAATAAGAATAAAATGAAATTTATCAGCAAGAAGCACTTTGGGCACAAGTGTAACTTGCAAAATTTAGCAACCAAGGTATTTGCAAAAAGCAAAATGAAACCAACTCGTAAACAAGGTATCACGTGCAAAATTATAATAAACCCACTCAGTTTTGTAAATCAAAATGAAACCAACAATAAACAAGCAAGTTACCTTCATTACTTATAATATTGGAGCCTTGGAGGTGCTACCTTCATGACTTGTTGTCTTTTATCACATATGTTCATTGTGTTTCAATAATATATATTAGCAGCAACACAAAATATTAATTTATATTAAATAATTATTTGGGTAATTTAATATAAGCAATAAATAAAAAGTATGAAACATACCCTCAATAATTTTTTCAGTGATGTCAAACAGATCAAAATCCATTGCTTCAATTTTGAGATCACTAGGGTTCAACCAGTTTTAAGTGCCTCAACCATTTAACAGATAAAGAGCTACGAAATACATCAAGCACACATCCACTAGTGCTAAAACATGACTTGGATGCCATTGTAGAAATTGGTATAGCCAATACATTGTGAGCAATGAGATAAATAATCGTGTATTTTGAAGAATTTGCTTTCCACCAACCCAAGATGTCAAAATTAACATTTTCATCAATGATTAGTGTGTTCTCTTCTAAATTAATTTTAGTCTTCTTTTGTTTTTTCCATAAGTCCACCCTATTGTCAGAAACACATTTAACACTGTTTAGTCAACTTTGAGATGGTATGCTTCTTAAACCATTTTCATCATCTCCAATTTCATTTTGTGAAGCATCTCATCTTGAGTAAGACAAGTGCAAATCATCCAAGGTATCGCTTACCAATTTAAACATATTAGTAGCTAGTACTATGTCAAACATATCCGCCAAACACCAAGTGACATAATCAAGCTTATATCGAGGATCCAAAACAACGACAACAATCAACAATGGATTCATTTTATCAATATTTCCCCAATATTTATTAAACTTTTCTCTCATTGAATTTGCAATTCCTCCTAATAGTTTACAATGACTTTTACTCCAACTTGACAATTGAGACTCAACTGTTACAATTTGATGGAAGCATATATTCGATGTCACGTGCAAAGAACCTGAGAAACATAAAATTACTTCATAGAAAATTTTCAAAAACTGAACAAAGATCCTATAGTCTCCCAATCAATACTTTTAGGCGGGCCAAACCTTTTTCTCCCTTTTTCCTCTTCACCAAATCATTTTCGAAAGTCCAATTCTTGCTCATTAAGTCTATCAAATGCTTTTTCAAACTTCTCGACATGTTCCAGCATAACATATGTGAATTCCACCTAGTTGAAACATCTAAGCACACAAGGCTTTGATGCTTAATCATTTCGGTCTCAATGCACTCTTTAATTTTTTTAAGTCTTTGGGGAAAAGATCTAACATAACGTACAATATTTCTAGTACTTTCGATGGACAATTGTTGCTCATGTGTGTCGTCACAAACAATCAAATTAAGAATATGAGCACAACACCTCATATGCATATAATTTCCACTACACACTACACCTCAAATGCGTTGTCAAACACATATAGCCTCAATTGGGGTTTTAAGTCTAGCAATCAATTTTCAAACAAACACGAATACATGATTTTTGAAACAACCGCTTTCATTGAGAATCATCAAACTCTAAGTCTTGTGCCAAATTTGAGCATTGTAATCGAATTGAACACACTATTGATTGTTGTTCGAAGTTGCATGGTATGTCTTTGCCTTCAATAAATGCAACTCAACTTGATCCTTCTGCCACTATTCAGACTACACCATATATACAAGGCTACCCAACAAATTATAAAGTTTTCCTTTGGTAGGTTCAGAGCCATCTGAACTCTGGCTATACTACTTCAATCACTCATCTTTTCTCGGCCCTTGGGTTCTTGATTTTGGTGCATCTGATCATGTCCCTGGTAATAAAAGTCTCTTTTCTTCTCTTTCTACATCTGGTTTTTTACCAACTATAATTTCTGCCAATGACTCTCAAACTCGGTCTCAATGTGTTGGCACTGTCCAAATTATCCCTTCCATTTCAGTTGCATCTATTCTCTATGTACCTGGATGTCCTTTTAAATCACTTTTAGTGATTCAATTGACCTTCACACTTGTTGCCAAAATGGCATCTTTTAGACTGTTTATCTTAATTGCAGCAATTTAACATTGGTCTCTCCGTCAACATGACAATAAAAATGCCTTTTGGCACGGTGATCTTGATCATAACATTTGAGCACTTGTTTCTAGCTTTTTACTTTGGTATTTTAAAAGCTCTTTATAGCTTAGAATAATTTTTTAGCTTGTTTCTAAACTTTGGGTCGAATTTGATTTATAATTTTATTATTTGCATTTTGACCCCTGCTCGCTCTGTAGGCCATAACTTGAGTTCTGGATATCAGATTAACGCATGTGAGCAAATATTGGAGAGCTAAAAATCAGAGTTACAACTTTTGTGTTGGAATAAAAACCCAATGCTGAACTTTACTGGGCCTAAATTGCAGATTTCGTAATCTGGACTTTTGTAGTAATTTTATATAGCGGACCACTTTGTTTTTAAAGCCCAAAATCTAGTACTATATATTGGAAGTTTCTTTCCTTTCTTAGACATACTATTTTTTAGGATTGAAAACCAGATAGAAAAACATATTTCTTTATTTATTTAATGGAATGCTAAATTTCTTAGATTGATCCGCTGTTTCGGAGTTTCATCGATACCTTGAGTCATGTTTTAATGTTAATTTCGCGTTATGATTCTATTTCTCTTTATTCGATGTTAGTGTTATTCTGATTACTTAATTTGAATTTCAATAGGATTGATTAGATTCATTTGAAAAAATTTGATTTTCTAATTTAATTGAATTATAATTTTGCTACGCTTGATCGTTAATTGTAATATATCGATGATTCTGATGCTTAATCCAGTCAAAGAAACTGAATTTACATAGGGTTGATTACACTTGTTTGATGAATTCTATAGTCAAATAGGAATAGAATCATGAATTAGAAATTAAACTCGTTGATAGAATCTATGATAGATCTGAAACTCGAATAAATGGATTAATCATTGTGCTCATCTGTTCAAACAAAAAACTAAAAAAATCCTTTTCTAATTTTAACTTTCAATTTGGTGAATATTATTATATCAGAAGTCCTTGAAAAAAGACTTGAGTTATTACCTCTATCTACATTTTATTACTTGTATTTGATCTGTGTACGACAGCGGATCAGGAGTCTTCCACCATGGTTTGTCGGCTACACAGGTCCCTTTATTGTCTTAAAGAGTCTCCTACAACATGGTTTGGCAGATTCAACGATAATAATGAAAAACTTGAATAGTATGTCATAAAAAATTTAGACTTGATAATTATGATTAATAATAAAAAGGAATATTTTGTACTGACCCACTAAAAAGTCGATATCATAATCACTCGAAAAAATCTCAACAGGGTTGAAAATAGGATAAATGTTGGAAAGAACCTTTTCATCATCAACAATTTTCAATTTGGCATTAAACTAAAAGGTTAACTTATACTCATATTTTGTAGTACGATGCGACCTAATATTTGTTGTGACCCCAAAGTTAGACATATAATAGACATGACCCTCTTGTCAGTCCTTTTAGAACTTATAAATCAACGTTGTATGCAGGATTGCATGTATTCTATTAGCCAATAAAAATAAATTTACCAGTTAATAACTTAAACTTAAAGCAACGTGAAATTTATTAAACTTTTTTTTAACCATATGCCAAATGTATTAATAAAATTTAATGAACACAATTTATATACATTTGAGTCCATGAGAAACATATCAAGCGAGAATGGATGTTTGTCACGCACAACATCCTTGACAAACTATAGTCTTACCACGGGAACATTCAAACTCCGTGATTCTTTAGTTGCGTTGACGTCGAAAATGCTATCATTGTTTCTAGGAGCCATGGGTAGAATTTGTACTAAAATGTTTTTATCTTTTGTATGACTTCTTAATGTATAGACAAAAAGTCTACGACATTTAGGTTAAACTCATTATTATAAAATAATATTATAATCAAATTAGATTAAGCTTAAATACGCCAATATAAGTGGAAATTGTTCAAAAATCTCTGCTAATATTACACTATAAAATTAATTTGATTTTTTGACATCTAATAATAACTTTATCACATAGTTGAAAACGTAACTGAGAGTAATTTACTGTTATTACTTGTTGTTTCTTACAATTAAATAAATAGACAACTATTTAATGGATCACGTATATTGTTGTTTCTAGGAGCCACAGATAGAATTGATGCGAATTTGTTTTTATTTTTGGTATGACTTCTTAATTTATAGACAAAAGTCTACGACATTTAGGTTAGACCGATTATTATAAATTGATAATATAACCGAATTAAATTAAGTCCAAATATGCTAATATAAGTGAAAACCGTTCAAAAATCTCTTTCAATGTTACACTCTAAAATTAATTTAATTTATTGACATCTAATAATTAGCAATCAAAATTAGTAGTATTAGTTCCAAAAAAAAAATCATAATTAGTAACATCTTTATGACCTAACTGAAAACGTAAATGAGAGTAATTTTATATGTATGATTTGCTGCTTATTATAGTTAAATGAATAGACAATTATTTAGTTGCCACATTTATGATAATAGACAATTAAATGAATAGTTTTGCAAAATTTGTTATTTAGATTTTGTTAGGTTATGACAATTAAATGAATTAAAGATAGACATTTTTTTTTACTAAATGTCATTCAATATGTTAGATACATATTTTTAGACAAAGTTTACTATATTCTAATTTGGAAGAAATTTGTTTATAGAATAGATGTATATATGTATATATGTAGTACAACCTTTCATTGCAATCAAACCCTCGACCACCCTTGTCATACTCAATAATGCATCTTATATGAACAAACTATCCAGGTTCAACTCATTTCAAATATTATATATTAATTTCCAAACCAATTCAATCCAAATAATATAGCATATATATTAGAAAAGAAAAAAACTCCAAAATAGAGAAGTAAACAGTGAAGATGGCAAATGATCTGCCACCGCGGGTAGGGTCTCCCGCCGAGCTCGTCGCGCTGTTCCTAACCTGTGTCCATCATCGACGCATAGAAGAGGAGATGCATTCTCCGCCTCCGTCGTGGATCGCCTCTGGTCTCACGATCATCTTCTTCTCTCCTTCATCCAAATTGCGAACTTTCGATGGTTTATTTCTCTTTTTTCGTGCGTCAAATCTGATTCATGCTTTTGGGTATTGGCTTTTTTTAATCCTTTCCAACTTGTAAAACAAAATAACAAAAGATTGGGTAGTGTGTTGATGCAAGAAGGAAATGTTGTGGCGTATGTTTCAAGGAACTATCCTATTCATGACTTGGAGTAGGCTACAATACTTTTAGCATTGAAGATATGGAGACATTACTTTTATGGAGCAAAATTTATAGTTTTAACTTTTAAGCGATCATAAAAGTATTAAATATTTGTTTGATCAAAAGAAACTGAACATGAGACAGGAAAGGTCGGTTGACGTCATTAAAGATTATGATTTCATGTTACAGTACCATCCACAAAAGGCAAATATGCTGGCAGATGCACAAAATACAACAACTTTCCATGTGGCTGCCATGTTGGTGGAAATGCAAGAATTGGTGGAGGAGTTTCGAAATTTGAATTTGGATAAATCAAGTGAATTTTTGAACACGATGTTGGAATGTCAAGAAAAGGAAAATTTTATTAAAGGAGTTGGAGAAAGGATTGCTGAAAGACGTGAGGTAGAACTCAAACTTGGAGTGGATAGTGGATGGAATCGTAAGACAAAGAAAGATGATTTGTATACCTCAAAATGAAGGTATGAAGAATATGATTTTGGATGTAGGCCATAAAGGAAAGATGTATCACCCTAGTGCCAATGAGATGTATCAAGACTTGAAGAAGTTATTCTGGTGGTAGGAATGAAGAAAGAGGTAAGAGAGTATGTGCAGTCACATTTAATGTGTCAGATGGCTAAGATTGAATACCATAAGGCGAAAGGATTACTCTAATAATTGGATATCCCATAATGGAAGTGGGAAAGGAAAGCCATCAATTCTGTGGTCGAATTTCCAAAAACATAGAAGAAATTTGATATCCCATAATGCTCCAATTAGTGGGCTTTTTTTTTCTTCCAATAATCTATATATTTCAATTTTTTTTTATTAAAAAACTCTATTTTCAAAACTATATACTAAAATACCTCAATTTCATTACCATATTGCCGAAGTTTTCTCACACGTACGAGATTTTGACGATGCATTGGTATATCACGAATTTGTTCTTATTCTTCTTGATCTTCATCTTGTTGTTGTTGAGGATGTCTAGGAGGAAGTGCTGCAAAAGAACTACTTCTACTTTGAGTCCAATTAGATATTTGATTAAACAGAGTATATGCATTCCTAAAGCTTAAAATCTAATAGCTTTGCTGACACATATTATTAAGTAACTAGGTAGTGGACTCAGGTGTATTATAACGAGTATCAAACATGTTATACAATAATTCTTCTTCGCTTGATGCAAAGGATGGTTGACGATTGTCTTCTTGATATGGTTGTAATTGGCTGTCAAAATTAAATTGTTCCCATGACGTGAACACTTAAGATTGATGTGGAGTGTAGGTATAAGTATGAGGAGGTGGTTGCGTGTCAGGAGGTGTTGGTATATAATATTGATTTTGTTGTGTTGTGTGGACCATTGATTCGTTGAAAAAATGTTGGGTAGATTGTGGTGGAGGTTGGGGTGGATTGACACGAGGATTAACCAATTGGTGTCTTATAGAAATAAATCGTTTGAAATTTTTGCAAAACCAAACCATGTATTCATAACTTGGTTTAAATTCAACATTTAGAGGTTGACCATGAAGAATATGATTATCTTGTTCATTCCACTCTTTGTTCTCATTTTGTAGAATAATACCCAACTATAGTCAACTTGTTTATGCAAATCTAACTTATGATATTTTTTTCATGTTCCTCGGTGGATGTGGAATTTCTTGAGGTAGTCCAAATTGTATTTTCACTCTATATGTTTGATGCATTTCTATTATGTAGAAACAAATCATATGGTAGATGCATTCCATAGCCAATTGTCTTTTGGACTATCGTATGTTAGATGTTGGTAGGGCCTCCAAAGAAACTGATATATAAGAGGTGTGTTAGTAACATATGCATAAGAAGAAATAAAATAATAGAAATAAATTAACGTTTTAATATATTACATCGCTAACGGTCATGTGATCAATTTTTTATCGATATCCAGTGGTATGATAATGAGGTGTATCGCCAAATTTAATACGCTTTCCACTATATCTATGAAAATAAATTTGAATGTTAGTGAATTAATTAATAGTTTTATAAATATTATATTTACCTTTTTGCGAACGGAAAATGAGGCTCAAGATTACTTATAGGTGCTAGAAATGGCATATGGTACCATGCCCAAGTTTGAAGTAGATGTGAACATCCATCGATCGACATAACACCGGGTTCAGATGTACGACACAATTCTCTATAAAGTATCGCCAAGCACTTTGAACCCCAACTGTATTCTCCCGTCTCTCGCAAATCTCTCAACAAGTGCAACCATATAATATGTACTCTGTTGTGGGATTTGTCATGCATTAATATGCCGCCGATCAATCTTAAAATGTACGCTCTACAATGTATAATTATTTCTTCGTCCGACGATTCTAGAGTTAACATTGAAAATGTTTCTCTCAACCATTTTAATTTTATAAAATTCCCTTTTTTTTGAGATTCAAGTGGCATGACTCCTAACAAATCTAAAAAATCATATGCCGATCATACCATAGTTGATCCAGTAATTGCTTTATCCCCAACACGTAAGCTAAGTAACAGTGAAACATCTTCTAATGTTACATTCACATGTTGGAAGATGAATCGTGTAACACCCCGTTTTTCTTAGCGAGGGTGTATTTTTTTTTTTTAAAAGTAATTAAAATAAAACAGAGAATTAAATAAGGTAAAATACATTTGGATAAATATTTAAGTCGTAACACAACGACAAATAAGTCAACAAAATTTACAAGCAGCGGAAAAATTCTCAATCCATGAATTCAAAATATTTACATAAAAAAGTAGTACAGTCTTCTAGTTTAAAAATAAACGCAACCCAAAAGAAACACATCATTTCCCTCTGGGACAACCTAGTCTGATCATTTTACAAGACAACTTAAACACCCTGAGTGATCTCCACGCGCCCCGTGAGATCCTCCTAATGTAACTGCAATCACGCGTTCCCATCTCCATTCCCGTCCGTAGGGTACGAACCGGTAGGATCGTCCTGACTCTCATCTGAGGGCAAAGCCCAGATTTCCACAATAATTGTAAAGGGTCACCAACCGAAATTAACAGATAACACATAACATTTAAGTTTTAAATGCACAAAATAACCTTTCAGCTAAGCATGCACCTTAAAAGGATTTTCCATATGCTAAAAGTTCATATAATGCTTGCCAATTAACAATGAACTCAAAATGAAGTTCTCAAACCATAAAGTAATACATAACTGACCAAAGCATTGATAAATCAATTGAACAATTGATTATCTAACTCAAAATAAGGACTTCTGCTGAGTCAATCGATTGCCAAATCGATTTGGTCAGTTCTGCTGAGTTTCTGCATTACCAAATCGTTTTCTAAGTCGATTTTGTCAGTTCTGATGAGTCCCTGTGTTGCCAAATCGATTTCCAAATCAATTTTGGCAGTTTTGTTGAGTTCCTGCCTCTCTGCCAATCGATTTCCAAATCGATTTCTTAAAAGATTTTGAAAGATATATTTATACAATCGATTGGCAAATCGATTAGGTTAAAATAGTGAACTTCCTGCAACTCATCCAATCGATTGGGAAATCGATTTCCCTGCTTATTCTTCCAAAAATACTTAAACTAATTCAATCACATTCATACACAATCCCAAATCTTAACACTTAGCACTGATAACGCAATCGCTACAACAACATGAGTTTCAAACTAGTATTGCAATCAAACATGCTATCACCAAATTCCAAAACATAACACTTAACACTTATAACACAATACTACAACATCATGGGTTTCGAAATGGTATTGCGATCAAACATGTTATCACCAAATTCCAAAACATACACTTAACACTTATAACACAATGCTACGCAGACAAAATGAACCTACAATTCACAATTTAACAGGGTGTAGTATCTCACGGACAAACACATGTGCAGTCTCTCACGGAAAAACACAATTCACCAAGAAACGTAAGTCGTAAACATACCACCTATCACGGGTCAGTACTGTTTACCGAGGTTCCACCTATCACGGGTCAGCATAACTTACCCAACGTAAATCGTAAACGTACTGCCTATCACGGGCCCGTATCGTTTACCAAGGTGCCACCTATCACGGGTCAGCACGATTTACCAAAACTCACATAAGTAAACAAGACATTAAGAGATTCCCCATTCTTAATTCT
>NC_021164.2:16628068-16658747 GCF_000331145.2 Cicer arietinum | reverse complement strand
TTTACCGAGGTGCCACCTATCCCGGGTCAGCACAACTTACCAAACGTAAATCGTAAACGTACTGCCTATCACGGACCCGTACCGTTTACCAAGGTGCCACCTATCGCGGGTCAGCACGATTTACCAAAACACACATAAGTAAATGAGACATTAAGAGATTCCCCGTTCTTAATTCTCATTTAACTTAACGATTTTCAAAACAAAACATTCAGTAAAAAAGTCATTAAGAGATTCCCCATTCTTAATACTCATTTACTGAAACGATTTTCAAAAACAAACATTAAGTAACCTAGTCATTAAGAGATTCCCCATTCTTAATACTCATTTACTGAAACGATTTTCAAAAACAAACATTAAGTAACCGAGACACTACGCCAAAAATGACATTTAACAGCGCCCATTTTACAGCGCTTGCTAAACACAAGCGCTGTTGTAATTATATTTTAAAAATAACGGAACCTATTACAGCGCTTTTGATGCAAAACGCTGTAAAACAAGCGCTGTAGTAGGTCATATAACGTTTGCGCATCACGTTATAAGGATTTTACAGCGCTTGTCAAAAAAGCGCTGTAAAAGGAAGCGCTTTCGCGAATCAGTTACAGCGCTTTTTTCACAAGCGCTGTAAAACACATGCGCTTTCATTGAATTTAACTACCTATTACAGCGCGTTTTTCACAAGCGCTGTAAAACACATGCGCTTTCATTGAATTTAACTACCTATTACAGCGCGTTTTTCACAAGCGCTGTAAAACACATGCGCTTTCATTGAATTTAACTACCTATTACAGCGCGTTTTTCACAAGCGCTGTAAAATACATCTTTCAAATAATTATATACGTTGCGAACCCTAATATCCTCTACGTACTGTGCGGCCATCTACGTTGTCTAAGGTATTTTTTACACATGATCTGTTCTGTTTTGAAATTGTCAAAAATTGTCAAAAACTCATACCACATGATCTGTTCTGTTTTGAAATTTTTAGTTGATATTGGTTTCTTTTTGAAACTTGTTGATATGTTTTGAAAGCTTATTATTTTTGTTACTGCATTTATATAGGTGGTATAATATGGATAGGAAATGGATTTCAGCCAATCGATTGTCAAAAGAGTATGAAATTGGAGTGAAGGAGTTTGTTGAGTTTGCAGTGAAGAATGCAAAAGATCCAAATAGAGTAGTTTGTCCTTGTTTAAAATGTTGTTTTGGAAAACGTGTTAGAGAAGATGAATTAGAAGGACATCTAGTATGTAATGGAATTGATCAAAGCTACACATGTTGGATAAGACATGGTGAGAAAAAAAAAGGAAACATTAATTTTGAGAATAGTTCGACATATGCTTCAACTGACTTCGATACAGATACATATGAGCCGGACCGAGTTGATGAGATTGCAAAAGCAGTTGAAGAAGATCTTCGAGATTGTCCTAAAATGTTTGAAAGTTTGTTGAGTGATGCAGAGAAAGAATTATATAATGGTTGTACTAAATTCACAAGACTGTCAGCGATATTAAAGTTGTACAACTTAAAAGCGAGTAATGGATGGTCTGATAAAAGCTTTACGGAATTATTAACACTCATAAAAGATATGTTGCCAGATGATAATGAACTTCCCAGTCGAACCTACGAGGCTAAACGGATTTTGTGTTCTATTGGAATGAGTTACGAAAGGATTCATGCGTGTCCTAACGATTGCATTTTATTTCGAAACGAATATGAACTACTTAAGGCGTGTCCGAAATGCAATGTCTCTCGATATAAGAAGAAAGAATCTACTCCAGCAAAAGTCGTGTGGTATTTTCCTATAATACCAAGATTTAGGCGCATGTATCGCAGTGAAGAAGATTCAAAACACTTGACATGGCATGCAGATGAAAGAATTAGAGATGGAATGTTTCGACACCCTGCAGATTCCCCACAATGGGCAAAAATTGATCACGAGTATCCTGAATTCGGGATAGAGTCAAGAAATCTAAGACTTGCACTTTCTACTGATGGAATGAATCCACATGGTCTTCAAAGCATCTCACATAGCACGTGGCCTGTGATTTTGGTAATATATAACCTACCTCCATGGTTATGTATGAAGCGTAAGTTTATGATGTTGTCTCTGTTAATTTCTGGACCCAAACAACCGGGGAATGATATCGACGTATACTTGACTCCTCTAATCGAAAATTTAAAAAGTATGTGGGAGACAGGTGTGGAAGTTTATGATGGGTATAAGAAAGAATGTTTCAATTTAAGGGTTATGTTGTTCGGCATAATTAATGATTTTCCAGCATATGGTAATTTATCAGGATATAGCATTAAAGGTCAGTGTGCATGTCCTATATGTGAAGAGAGTACAAATTGGATGCGGTTGAAACATTGTAAGAAGAATGTGTTTCTTGGACATCGTAGATTTTTACCTTATAGTCATCAGTATCGTGGGTGGAGAAATGCATTCAATGGAAAATCAGAGGAAGGTAAAGCTCCTTTAGCACCGACTGGATATCAAATACTTGAAAAAGTACAAGGTTTGACCAATAAATTTGGCAAACCTTTTGCGGGAGAGCTGGTGAAAACTGGGTGGAAGAAAAAGTCAATTTTCTTTGAATTGCCATATTGGAAGTCATTGTATGTAAGACATTTCCTCGATGTGATGCATATTGAAAAAAATGTATTTGAAAGTGTTATTGGTACGTTACTCAATGTTCCAGGAAAGTCTAAAGATGGCGTCAATGCAAGATTGGACTTGGTCGATATGGGAATAAGAAATGAACTGGCTCCAGTAAAGAAAGGAAATCGCACATATCTACCTCCAGCCGCTCATACTCTATCTAGAAAGGAAAAAATTGTTTTATGTAAATTTCTACACGAAGTTAAAGTTCCAGAAGGATACTCTTCGAACATTAAAAATTTGGTTTGTATGAAAGACCTCAAGTTAAAAGGTTTGAAGACCCATGATTGTCATATTATAATGGAGCATTTGCTACCAATAGGTATACGTTCCATTTTACCTGAAAAAGTTCGACTAGCCTTAACTAGATTATGTTTCTTCTTCAGGGAAATTTGTAGTAAAGTGATCGACCCTCAGAAATTACCGACATTGCAGAGGGAAATTGTTGTTACTTTGTGTGAGCTTGAAATGTATTTCCCACCATCGTTTTTTGATATAATGGTTCACCTTACTGTTCATCTGGTTAAGGAGACACAACTTTGTGGGCCAGCTTATATGAGATGGATGTATCCGATAGAACGATATATGAAAATATTAAAAGGGTACGTAAAAAGTAGAAGTCGACCAGAAGGTTGTATTGCTGAACGATACATTGTTGAAGAGGCTGCTGAATTTTGTACTGAATATCTGTCCAATGTTGAATCCATAGGGCTTCCCATGTCTCGTCATTCGGGAAGACTATCAGGAGAAGGGATAACTGGAAGGAGACTACTGACTATATCAAGGACAGAATGGGAGCAGGCACAATTGTATGTTCTGCACAATGATGATGAGGTTCAACCGTATGTTACAATACACATTGATCAGTTATCTCGTTTGAACATGAATAGGAATCAAAATTGGATAACTCGAGAGCACAATCGAAGTTTTGTAACATGGTTAAAAAATCACATAATGTCAAAATTTGATATAGACCCCGGATCAATTTCAAATAGATTGAGGTGGCTAGCAAATGGTCCGAGCTTACATGTCTTTTCTTACACTGGTTATGTTATTAACGGCTACACATTTTATACCAAAGAACAAGATGATCAGACCACTATGCAAAATAGTGGAGTCACTCTCGTAGCTGAAGCGATGCATGTCTCAAGTGCAAAAGACAAAAACCCAATATATGCAAATCTATCATATTTTGGGGTTATCGAGCGCATATGGGAGTTAGACTACACAATGTTTCGTGTTCCCATATTTGGTTGCAAGTGGGTCGATAATAATAATGGCGTTCGGATTGATGAGTCAGGATTCTTGCTTGTCGATTTTAATAGGGTGGGATACAAAGACGAGCCTTTTATTTTAGCGTCGCAAGCTCAACAAGTGTTTTATGTCACTGATCCTTCTAATGATAAATGGTCTGTTGTCCTATCGACCAATAAAATAAGTGATGATAACAATAATGATGAAGATGTTGGTAATGATCTTTTATTTGCAACATCACAACAACCACATGAAATTGATTCAACTGATGATGGTTTATATCTTAGAGATGATCATGATGAGGGAATTTGGATTAATCCATCGTTTCGTATTGTAAATGGACAAACAAATGTGAATGTCACCAGGAAAAGAAGAAGGGCATCTTAATGTATATATATGTTTAATTGTTTTATATAAGCTATGCATGTAATCTGAACTGTGTTATTGTAAATATGCATGTAATCTGAATTGAGTGTTTTATACTAAGTTCTGATTAATTTATTTTCTGATTAATTTATTTTCTGCTTATATTTAGCTTGATTTGAGTGTTTTATACCAAGTTCATGTAACAATGAGTGTTTTATATTTAGCTTGATTTACATGAACTGAACTGAATATAAATTAGTAATTTACATGAACTGAACTGAACTGAATAGAGAGATTCTCTTTTGCTCAGTGCATATATATATATAGATTCTTCAGAATACTCATTTCTAATAATTCATCATCTCCTAAAGTATTGTGATAAAGACAATGATAACAATATTTTTAATCCAATAAACAATGATAAAAATGTTTTTAATGTCATCCCAACCCAAATAAACCAAACACAAAAATAAAATAAAGAGACATTTTACAGCGCTTATCTTAAAAAGCGCTGTAAAAGATCCTTTTAAAAATAAAATAATGAGTGTTTTATACCTTTTACAGCGCTTTTCACACAAAGCGCTGTAAACGACTCTTTTGAAAGTGAGTAAAAAAGACATTTTACAGCGCTTATTTGACAAAGCGCTGTAAAAAAGCTTTAAAAATAATATTCATCAGACACCTAATTTCTTCAAACACCTTGTACGCATCATGGGAATCCAAAAAACATCAGACACAAACCCATTTCTTCAAACACCTTGTACGCATCATGGGAATCCAAAAAACATCAGACACAAACCCATTTCTTCAAACACCTTGTACGCATCATGGGAATCCCCAAAAACACCAGACACAAACCCATTTTTCGCAACATGGCAATGATCCTGAATACCAATTAAGTTTCGATTTAAGAAGGAAAGAGAATGTAAAGAGATAAAAAGGGTGTTGAGGTGGAGATTGAATTGTGAAAGAGTAAGCTTTGATGTTTGTGAAGAAGATGCATAAAAGGAGAAGAGTTTGGTGAAGAGGAAGGGATTTTTGTGGTGACCAGTTACTACTATGTGGGTTTTGCATGCATGTTGAGCTTGTTTAAAAAATAACATAACATAACAAAACACAAAAACAATAAGGCCTTTTACAGCGCTTATTTGGAAAAAGCGCTGTAAAAGAGCCTTTTAAAATTAACATAAAGAGACATTTTAGAGCGCTTATGTGGAAAAGCGCTGTAAAAGGCTTTAAAAAACATTCATATAACATAATAACACACGGAGGTCTTTTACAGCGCTTATTTGGGAAAAGCGCTGTAAAAGAGCCTCTTAAAATTAACATAAAGAGACATTTTAGAGCGCTTATGTGTAAAAGCGCTGTAAAAGGCATTCAAATAACATAATAACACACGGAGGTCTTTTACAGCGCTTATTTGAAAAAAGCGCTGTAAAAGAGCCTTTTAAAAATTTAACTAAAGAAGCCTTTTAGAGCGCTTATGTGTGAAAGCGCTGTAAAAGGCATTCATATAACATAATAACACACGGAGGTCTTTTACAGCGCTTATTTGAAAAAAGCGCTGTAAAAGAGCCTTTTAAAAATTTAACTAAAGAAGCCTTTTAGAGCGCTTATGTGTGAAAGCGCTGTAAAAGGCATTCATATAACATAATAACACACGGAGGTCTTTTACAGCGCTTATTTGAAAAAAGCGCTGTAAAAGGCATTCAAATAACATAATAACACACGGAGGTCTTTTACAGCGCTTATTTGAAAAAAGCGCTGTAAAAGGCATTCAAATAACATAATAACACACGGAGGTCTTTTACAGCGCTTATTTGAAAAAAGCGCTGTAAAAGAGCCTTTTAAAAATTTAACTAAAGAAGCCTTTTAGAGCGCTTTACAAAATAAGCGCTGTAAAAGGCTTATAAAAAGCGCTGTAAAAGTGTTACGTATATATAACAGTTACCTCTTCAGTTTCCTCTTCATTACGTAACCTTCATCTCAACCTTCATTTCTTCTCTTCTTTTGCAAACCCTATCATCCCGTCCTTTACGAACCTTATTTCCACGATCATCTCCTTCATTTCGAACCTTATTTCCATCCAAGATCATCTCTCCCATTTCACACAATATATTTTCATTGAAATACGTAACCCTCATTACGTATTTCTTCAAACCGTATTTCTGTGAACCATATTTCTGTGAACTTTCTGCAAACCCTCTTTTCTTTGCATTTCGTCTTTCTTCGAACCATCATTATTCAGGTATTGATGTTATTAAATTTTTGTAATCATTAGAATGCATGTTGAGCTTTTTTAAGATATACTGATACATGTTGAGTTTGTTTATAATAATGCATGATCCATGTTGAGCTTGTTGATGTTATACTAAAGTGCATGTTGAACTTGTTGTAGTTAAATGGATACAAACAAAGATTTAGAAGTTCAAAATGAAGAAGTTGGCACCTCTAAGACTTACGAAAAAGAAGTCAAACGTGGTGCAACTATCATGCAAAGGGTGATTAAAGCACGGAGCAGTGGCATTAAATTTGAGGTATACTATATATACTCTGTTTGCTGTGTGTTTTTTTATCTTTTTTTAGGGTTTAGGGCATGTACTTACTATATGAGTTTATTAGGTTGGCTGGAACGAGAGTGGTCAGCCAGTTGACCCCAACAGCTCCATGTTTGTAAGCTACATTGGGGCTGTTGTTCGTCAAAATGTCCCAATAACAATAGACAACTGGAGAGATAAGGCGTTGAAGGATGCCAAAGATATCATCTGGAATGACATTCAAGTAAATATTTTGATCTACTCTTTTGTCATTTATAATTTTTTTTCTGTAAAATACATTACTTATAATTGTTTTCATTGCAGACCACTTTTGTTCTTGATGAGGAACGAAAGTCATATGTTTTGAGAGTTGCTGGGAAAATCCATCGTGGATTTAGATCCCATCTCTCAAATTTCTATCTAAAAGATAGAGAAGGAAACACAAATGCTGAACCTCCAAAGATATATCAACATTATATATCAAAGGATGAATGGAGTGCATTTGTTTCCAAACGTTCTGACCCGGCGTTTGTCGTAAGTGATTAATTTATTAGCATTTGTGTTTTATTATTCATATTCGTAGCGTATTTTAAATTTTTACACAATTGCTATTTTTTTTTTATATAGAATATTAGTAAGGCAAATCGCGAACGGGCAAGCAACCCAAAACACCCATACAAGAAATCACGTATGGGATATGCACGCCTTGAACAAAAAATTGTAAGTAATTAAACATCACTTGTAATTTGTATTATAAACTATAGTGTGTAACTAATTTGTATTATTTTGTTTATGATTTTAACGAATAGAGAAAAGACACCCAAGCCGATCAACCCTTGGGTCGTCATATCTTATGGAAGGAAGCGCGTGTTAACAAAGAAGGAGTGGTTGATAATGAAAATGTCAAGAAAGTTGTAGAACTTTGTGTAAGTATATTATCACTTTAATATTTTTTAATATTGTATTTTAAAAATGCTATTGAACTTATCTTTTTAATGTTACATGTATTTTAGGAAACTATTGAACAAAGTTCTGAAACTCAAGAGGGCAACAAGGATACGTGCAGGGACATTCTTGGGAAAGTGTTTAATGTCCCTGAGTATTCCGGTCGAGTGAGGGGGAAAGGATTTGGCGTAACTCCCAAAAGCTTTTTTCCTCAAGAGAAGCGCCAAAAACCTTCCAACGAGGAAGTATTAGAGAAGCTCAGAATCTTATCGGAGCAAGTGGCACTCTTGGTGAATACGAATAAAGACAAGAAAGCGCTGTAATATGCCCACCCATATATGAATTATGGTTGGGCATATTATAGCGCTTGTTTGAGAAAGCGTTGTAATATGCACACCCATAACTCATATAATGGGGTGCATATTACAGCGCTTTTTTGTGAAGAAGCGCTGTAAAATGTGCATAACAAGCGCGCGTTGTATTTACATGTTTTATAGCGCTTTTTTAAAAGCGCTGTTGTATCATTTACAGCGCTCGTTTCCACAGCGCTTATTTTTTTGAAAAAGCGCTGTAAATGGCTTAAAAAAAGCGCTGTAAAATGCGTTTTTTCGCGTAGTGAGACATTAAGAGATTCACAATTCTTAACGCCCAGTTAACTTAAACGATTTTCAAAAACAAATATTAAGTAACCGAGACATTAAGAGATTCCCCATTCTTAACGCCCAGTTAACTTAAACGATTTTCAAAAACAAATATTAAGTAACCAAGACATTAAGAGATTCCCCATTCTTAACGCCCAGTTAACTTAAATGATTTTCCAAAAACAAATATTAAGTAACCGAGACATTAAGAGATTCCCCATTCTTAACGCCTAGTTAACTTAAACGATTTTCAAAAACAAATATTAAGTAACGGAGACATTAAGAGATTCCCCATTCTTAACGCCCAGTTAACTTAAACGATTTTCAAAAACAAATATTAAGTAACCGAGACATTAAGAGATTCCCCATTCTTAACGCCCAGTTAACTTAAACGATTTTTCACAAACAAACACACATTAAGTAAACAAGACATTAAGAGATTCCCCATTCTTAATACTCATTTAACTTAATGGTTTTCAAATTCCACACAAAACAAACTCAAACAAATTCTCACATTCAAATCATAATTCACACCAAAACACATCAATCAACAAACATCAAGTATGAACATGCCAAATACGATGAACACAAATCAACATAATAAATTTCATTTATTCAAAATCTTACATACATGAGGTAAAATCATTTTTCCCAAAACAATACTTCAATCCTAACACAATTCGTTTCTACACAACCACATATAAGGCCCTAGATGCAAACTAAAAATTTGGAAGGAGCCCTTACCTTAACGTTAGCTTTAACGTGGGTTTCCGGTACTGCGAGTAAAACCGGTAAAAATCTTCGCTCGCAACGTCGCCTCCAAATTCGTCCCCTAGCACCATAGCGTGGTAGTGAGCAACTTTCCCTTCTAACTCTTCGCAAAACGAAGCTTAGATCTAGAAGAAACGGAGGAGTTTGTGTTCGAATCTCTAATATCGTTTTTCTTCGTTTTCGAATCAAAGAGGAAGAGTGGAGTTGAGAAATCCTTGTTCTAACACTCACCCAACCTTGGGTTTCTAATCTTGAAGAAAGGAAGCGAAGAAAAACGAAAATGGAGGAAGGAGGGAGAATGGGTCACGCGTAGGGAGGGAGAGGAAGATGGAAAATTCTGAATTTTCTTTCCTTCCTTTTTCCTTTCTTTGTTTTTCCTTCCTTTCTATTTCCTTCTTTCCTTTATATAACTTTTTCTTTTCCTTTTCCTTCCTTCTAATTTCCTTTCTTTTTCCCTCCAACCAAACATATATATATATATATTAAATATAACTTAACAAATATCTCAAAATAACTAAATATTTGTTAAATTACCATTTCACCCGTAACGCATTAAATTCTTCGTAAAAGATTCACCGCAGTTATTTTAATTTATTTATCGACGAGTAAATCTAAACGGCATCAAAATAACTTCTTGATCATATAAACTCCAAAATATTATTAACTTTGGCTAAAAAGCCTCCGAGCCAAAATCCAAAATACATAAAAATGCATAAAGTGTACTTTAAAATTATGGGTCTTACATTACTACCCCCCTAAAATTAGTTTCATCCTCGAAACTATGCGTCGATAAATAGCTCTGGGTGTTGTTCTCTCGTCTTGCTCTCCAATTCCCAAGTCGCATCTCCAGTAATTGGGTTCCAAATCACCTTGACCAACGAAACATCCTTGGTCCTCAATCACTTAATCTTCCTGTCATCAATTCTAACAGGTGCTACTTCAAATGACAAGTTATCCTTCAGTTGGATTGTGTCTGGTTCGATCACATGAGATGGATCTTGTAAGACCCATAATTTTAAAGTACCATTTATGTATTTTTGAATATTGGACAATATCGGAGGCAATGCAATTCGATAAGCAACAGTCCCAATTTGGAGATTTTATAATCAAAAAGATATTTTGATGCCAATTAAAATTTCTCGTCGATAAATAAATTGAAATTAACTGCGGTGAATCCTTTACGGATAATTTAATGCGTTTCGGGTGAAACGGTAATTTAACAAATATCTAGATATTTTGAGATATTTGTTAAGTTATATTTATTATCTATATATGTTTGTTTGGAGGGAAAAAGAAAAGAAAACTAGAAGGAAGGAAAAGGAAAAGAAAATAGTATAAAAGGAAGGAAGGAAAAAGGAAGAAAGGAAAAACAAAGGAAAGAAAAAGAAAGGAAGGAAAATCGCCATTTCCATCGATCAAGTAGAGTTTTAACACTACTTCAAATAATTCTAAACTAACGTCCGACTAACAACACACAATTAAATTGGACTTGACAACTCAAGTCACCTAAACCGACACATGATCAGATAACAACTCCTAACTTATAGGTCGACCTACAATCTATAACCAAGGTTCCACAGCTCCCAAAGAAAACTAAACCTATGCTCTGATACCACAATGTAACACCCCGTTTTTCAAAGCGAGGGTATATTTTTTTTTTTCTAAAAGTAATTAAAACGAACAAAGAATAAATCAGGAAATGCTTTTGGATAAATAATTGAGTCATTATAATTTACAAGCAGCGGAAAAGTTTCTCCAATTACAAATCCAAAACATTTCTACATAAACATCAAATGGTACATGGAACCCATTCAAAGATGATATAAAACTGATAATATTTGTATAAGTACAGTTTTCCAAAACTAAAATACTCCAAACCAAAAAGAAGGACCCCTAGTCCCTATACATCATCCTAATCTGATCATCCTACCAAAAACTATACACCCTGAGTAATCTCCACGCGCCCCGTGAGATCCTCCTAACACAACCGCAGTCAAGCATTCCCATCTCCATCCCTGTCCGTAGGGTACGAACCAGTAGGGCCGTCCTGACTCTCATCTGAGGGCAAAGCCCAGATTTCCACAATAGTGTAAAGGGTCACCAACCAGAAAATAACAGTTAACACATAGCAATTAAGTTTTTGAATGCTCAAAACAACTTTTTAACTAAGCATGCACCTTAACAGGATTTTCAATGTGCGAAAAGTTCATACATTACATTGCCAATGAAAATGAAGGTAAAATGCAGTTCTCGATCTCCTAATTAACACATGATAAAACAAAACATGGATAGATTCATGAGCAATTAATCATACAACTAAAAATGAGGATTTTCACTGAGCCAATCGATTGGGCAATCGATTGGGGTGAAGATTTTTAATGAAAACAGAATCCTGGGCTGAATTCAATCGATTGGTAAATCGATTGATTGGTTCCTGAGCCCCTGGTTTCGAGCCAATCGATTTCCTAATCGATTTGGTGAGGGATTCTTAATGAAAACAGAATCCTGGGCTGAATTCAATCGATTGGTAAATCGATTGATTGGTTCCTGAGCCCCTGACTTAAGGCCTAATCGATTGGGCAATCGATTTCGAAAGGGATTTTAAAAAGGCTGATTTACAAAATCGATTGGCTAATCGATTTTGTGAATTGGCCAAGTCCCTGTTTACCCATCCAATCGATTGGGAAATCGATTTCCCTGATCAGTTTTCCAAAAATTCATGAATTAACCTAAGTCATTCCTAATCAAGTTCACCACTTAACACTTAGCAATTTCTACGCGATTACTACGACACACAAAGGTTCGATAACCATCATACTCACACACAATACACAACACATAGCACTTAACACCTTCATCTCAGTTATCACGATAAATCAAAATTCGAATCACTCAATCATAAACTCAAATCAAACATGACTCGCGTGCCAGGCACCCTAATGCAATGCGTATATGCCAAAATGCATGGACTCGGAATTCCAAACCAAAACCCTCCTCGAAGGGCCGTAAATCATAATTGTACCGCCTATCGCAGGCCAAAGTACCAATTACCGAGGTGCCACCTATCACGGGTCAGCACGATTTACTAAAATGCGTAAATCATAAACGTACCACCTATCACGGGTCAGTACAGTTTACCGAGGTGTCACCTATCACGGGTCAACACGATTTACTAAAAGAAAAAGCGGGAATCGTAAATGTACCACCTATCACGGGTCAGTACAGTTACCATGGTGTCACCTATCACGGGTCAACACGATTTACTAAAATATAAATCGCAAACGTACAACCTATCACGGGTCCGTACAGTTTACCAAGGTGCCACCTATCACGGGTCAGCACAATTCACCAAAAATGTAAATCGTAAATGTACCACCTATCACGGGTCAGTACAGTTACCATGGTGTCACCTATCACGGGTCAACACGATTTACTAAAATGTAAATCGCAAACGTACAACCTATCACGGGTCCATACAGTTTACCAAGGTGTCACCTATCACGGGTCGACACAATTTACCAAATGAAATGCATGAGCATACACAGACTCCATTCACAACAATCGTTAAGCAAATGCAGATATTAAAAGATTCCCCATTTTTAATACCCATTTAACTTAAACGACTTTCAAACAACATTAATTAAATAAGTCATTAAGAGATTCCCCGTTCTTAATACCGATTTAACTTAATGATTTTCAAAACAAAACGTTAAGCAAACAGTCATATTAAGAGATTCCCCATTCTTAATATACTTTTGACTTAAACGATTTTCTCGCAAAACATTCAGTAAACGAGTCATTAAGAGATTCCCCATTCTTAATACTCATTTACCGAAACGATTTTCAAAAACGATAGTTAAGTAACCGAGACATTAAGAGATTCCCCATTCTCAACGCCCAGTTAACTTAAACATTTTCCTCAAATACACATTAAGTAAACCGAGGTATTAAAAGATTCCCCATTTTTAATACTCGTTTAACTCTAATGGTTTTCAAATTCCACAGAAACAAATTCAAACATACTTTCACATTCAAACCATAATTCACAACAACCACACCAATTAACAAACATCAAGTACGAACACACCAAATACAACGAACACAAATCACGCAACATAACACCCAGATACATCAAATTTCATTTACCACGAAACATTCATCACTATAAACAAAACCTAACTCTAAGGTTTTTACCCATAACGCACTAGTTTCGTTTTTCCCCAAATCGATACATTTAACCCTAACAAATTCCTTCCCACACAACTACAGATAAGTCCCTAATGCAAGCTAGAAGTTTGGAAGGAGCCCTTACCTCAACGTTAGCTTTATCGTGCGTTTCCGGTACCGCGAGAAATTCCGGTAAAATCTCCGCTCGCAACGCCGCTTCCAATTTAGTTCACTAGCACCGTAGCGTGGTGGTGAGCAACTTTCCCTTCTATCTCTTCGAGAAAAGAGGTTTGGATCTAGGAGAAACGGAGGGGTTTGTGTTTGGATCTCAAAAACCGTATTTCTTCGTTTTCGAATCAAAGAGGAAGAGTGGAGTTGCGAAAACCTTGATCTAACTCTCACCCAACCTTGGGTCACTAGCTTTGAAGAAAGGAAGCAACGAAAACGAAGAATGGAGAAAGGATGGATTTTTGGTTTTCTTGCGTGAACCTGAGGAAGGAGATGGAAATTGGAAATTTCCTTCCTTTCTTTTTCTTTCCTTTCTTTTTCCTTTCTTCCTTTTTCCTTCCTTCCTTTATATACTATTTTCTTTTCCTTTTCATTCCTTCTAGTTTTCCTTTCTTTTTCCCTCCAAACAAACATATATAAATATAATAAATATAACTTAACAAATATCTCAAAATCTAGATATTTATTAAATTACCGTTTCACCCGAAACGCCTTAAATTAACCGTAAAGTATTTTCCGCAGTTAAATTCAATTTATTTATCGACGAGAAATTCTAATTGGCATCGAAATATCTTTTTGATTAGAAAACTCCAAAATATTATTAACTTTGGCTTAAAAGCCTCCGAGCCAAAATCCAAAATATACCAAAAATACATAAAAGGGTACTTTAAAATTACGGGTCTTACATTACTCCCCCCCTAAAATTAGTTTTGTCCTCGAAACTATGCGTCGATAAATAGCTCTGGGTGTTGTTCTCTCATCTTGCTCTCCAATTCCCAAGTCGCCTCTCCAGTAATTGGGTTCCAAATCACCTTGACCAACGAACATCTTTGGTCCTCAATCGCTAAATCTTCCTGTCCTCAATCCTCACAGGTGGTACTTCGAATGTCAAGTTATCCTTCGGTTGGATTGTGTCTGGTTCGATCACATGCGATGGATCTGCAAGATATTTCCTCAACTGTGATATAGGAAACACGTCATGAATGTTGGACAGTATCGGAGGCAATGCAATCCGATAAGCAACAGGCCCAATTCGTGCAGAAATCTGACATGGTCCAATGAATTTCGGAGTCAACTTCTTTGATTTCAATGCCTTACCAACTCCCGTAGTAGGTGTGACTCTCGGAAATACATGGTCACCCTATTCGAATTCTAACAGTCTGCGACGCTTGTCCGCGTAACTCTTCTGACGACCTTGTGAAGTCTTCATTTTCTCCTTGATTTTCCTTACCTTAGTTGTAGTCTGTTGCACCATCTCTGGTCCGACGATCATATTTTCACCGTCCTTATACCAACACAAGGGCGTTTGACACTTGCGCCCATATAAAGTCTCATCTGGAGCCATTCCAATACTTGCGTGGAAACTATTTGTTGTAGGTGAACTCAATCATAGCTTCGTTCCGAATGCTTCGTGCAATGCTCCCAAAAATGTGATGTGAACTTCGGATCACGGTCTGATACAATACTCGATGGTACTCCGTGTAATCTCTAAAGGTTGCAACACCCCAGCAGGTCGCTGATGTTCCACCTTGTACGGAACATCCATCTAGTACCAAACCTAAACACTAAGTATGACGCCGACACATTGAGTACAATGTATCATTACCTAATGATAGGGCTTCCCATCCATATCAAGAATGATCTTGGGTTATTGTAGAGGTAAACAATCAAATTAATCGAGAAGTCCCTATTCTGAATGGTTATTTGACAATGTAAACATGCATAATTTACTGTCAAAGTCTTAGCAGTAAAGTAGACACGGACAACTTCAAACAATTTATATAATCCATAGCAATGAAGGAATGGGTTGCCCCTGAATCAGAAAGTGTAGTTAGGAGGTTACCTGTAATCGCACAGTCATATTGAATCAGATCGCTAGATAAATTTCCAACTTCAGCGCCGACGCAATACACCTGTCCTCTAGCAGTAGGAAGAGTAATCCTAGCTACATTCACCATTGGTTCCACCTTCGGAGCCTTGCAATTCTTTGCAAAGTGCCCTGGTTTATGGCAATTGTAGCAAGTAGTACTGTTAAAGGTACAAGCATAAGCATAATGTCCTTCTTCTCCACATCGGAAACATCGTATACCTTGTCCCATTTGCCTCCCAAAGTCTTGGTTCCCTGGGTTATTCTGTCCCCCGTTGTTATCATGTGGTCGATTATAATGTTTGGCAACTTGTTTTCCCTTGTTCTGATACTTCACCCGACTAGGTCCTCCTGAGTTAAAATTCCCTCCTCGGCTAGCTCTCTTATTCTTCATATCCTCAACTTCTCTACATTTTTCCACAAGAACCTGGAAACGTTGAATTCCCAAGGGTAAGACAAAATCTTGAATCTCATACTTTAGTCCGTCTTGGAAACGATGACACAAGAATGGCTCGACAATCTCTTCACGGAAAAATCTGAAATGCCTTGATAGTGATTCAAACTTAGCAGCATATTCGCCCACGGTCATGTTCCCCTGATGTAGTTTCAGGAAATCATCACCCAGTCTAGTCCTGGTACTCATCGGGAAGTATTTGTCGAAAAACTTCCCTTTGAAAGATTCCCAGTTCACCTCCTCGTGAGCTGATCTCATCAACAACCTTGTACTCCTCCACCAGTACTCAGCATCTCCTAGTAGCATATAAGTGGCATAGTTGACCCTCACTCTCGCCTGACAGTTAATCATTTCGAAGATCTTCTCAACTCCTTGGATCCATTGATCCGCTTTCTCTGAATTCTCAGTCCCCTCAAACTTGGGAGGATTGTAACGACGAAAGTCCTTTAATCCTCTTGACTCTGCAGCACGGATCTCTCTTCCCCTCTTTTCGAGATCACGTTGAGTCTTGGCAGCAGTCTGTGCAGCAACAGAAGCAGCCATGTTATTCATAGCCTCCGCCATTCGATCATCCCTATTGGCATTGGCTCTCGGAACGTCATTCCTCATTGGCAGCATGGTTCTCCTATAAAACCATCATCAAGTAGAGTCTTAACACTACCTCAATAATTCTAAGAATAACTTCGAACCACACCAGCACATAATAATTATTATGAACTTGACAACCTAAACCGACACATGATCAGACCACAACTCCTAACCTTCAATCTAGAACTAGAGGTTCCACAGCCCCCAAAGAAAACCAAACCAAAGCTCTGATACCACAATGTAACACCCCGTTTTTCTTAGCGAGGGTGTATTTTTTTTTTTTAAAGAGTAGGACGTCTAGTCCCTATACATCAACCTAATCTGATCATCCTACCAAAAAGCTATACACCCTGAGTATCTCCACGCGCCCCGTGAGATCCTCCTAACGTAGCTGCAGTCAAGCGTTCCCATCTCCATTCCCGTCCGTAGGGTACGAACCGGTAGGATCGTCCTGACTCTCATCTGAGGGCAAAGCCCAGATTTCCACAATAATTGTAAAGGGTCACCAACCGAAATTAACAGATAACACATAACATTTAAGTTTTAAATGCACAAAATAACCTTTCAACTAAGCATGCACCTTAAAAGGATTTTCCATATGCTAAAAGTTCATATAATGCTTGTCAATTAACAATGAACTCAAAATGAAGTTCTCAAATCATCAAGTAATACATAACTGACCAAAGCATTGATAAATCAATTGAGCAATCGATTATCTAACTCAAAATAAGGACTTTTGCTGAGCCAATCGATTGCCAAATCGATTTGGTCAGTTCTGCTGAGTTTTTGCATGACCAAATCGATTTCTAAGTCGATTTTGTCAGTTTTGATGAGTCCCTGTGTTGCCAAATCGATTTCCAAATCGATTTTGGCAGTTTTGCTGAGTTCCTGCCTCTCTGCCAATCGATTTCCAAATCGATTTCGTAAAAGATTTTGAAAGATATATTTATACAATCGATTGGCAAATCGATTAGGTTAAAATAGTGAACTTCCTGCAACTCATCCAATCGATTGGGAAATCGATTTCCCTGCTTATTCTCCCAAAAATACTTAAACTAATTCAATCACATTCATACACAATCCCAAATCTTAAAACTTAGCACTGATAACGCAATCGCTACAACAACATGAGTTTCGAAATAGTATTGCAATCAAACATGCTATCACCAAATTCCAAAACATAACACTTAACACTTATAACACAATACTACAACATCATGGGTTTCGAAATGGTATTGCAATCAAACATGTTATCACCAAATTCCAAAACATAACACTTAACACTTATAACACAATACTACAACATCATGGGTTTCGAAATGGTATTGCAATCAAACATGTTATCACCAAATTCCAAAACATACACTTAACACTTATAACACAATGCTACGCAGACAAAATGAACCAACAATTCACAATTTAACAGGGTGTAGTCTCTCACGGACAAACACATGTGCATTCTCTCACGGACAAACACAATTCACCAAGAAACGTAAATCGTAAACGTACCACCTATCACGGGTCAGTACTGTTTACCGAGGTGCCACCTATCACGGGTCAGCACAACTTACCCAACGTAAATCGTAAACGTACTGCCTATCACGGGCCCGTAATATAATTTTTCGACACCCTGCCTCCTTTGGCCAAGGTCTAGTTCATTATTAATTGTTAAATGTTAAAGACAACGTAGATGTTCAACTCATGTATGATGTTCATATGCAATGGTAGCAACTCGATTATATTGAGTTATATGTCACGTGTGAGGATGGTCATCCATTATTAGATGTTGGTCAACCATCACCCTCAACCACACCTCACCCTAAATGCAATTTTCAAACACAAAATACTCATTCTTTTCAAAATTATGAATCTTACCAACCTGAACCATATCAACCAGAACCATACTAACCCGAACCATAATTTGACCAAGTCGAAACATCTGAACCTGAATCATCTCAACCTAAACCGTATATTCCACTAGGTGATGTGGACAATTTTGACCAAGAAGAAATAAGTGAGTAGAGTGAAGAAGAAACATACTTTGAAGAGGAGGATGGCGACGACGACGATCTAGAGCCATAACCCCATGTAATTGCAAAACATACGATCCACCATTCCATATGCGTAACCTAAACTTGAATTATGCTTACCAATCCTCTGAATTTGATATGCCTTCTAATGATCCACCTCCATTAGATGCATCTCTTGAGATTGGAATGAAGTTTAATAGCAAACCAGATTGTCAACTTGCAATTAAACACTACCACATAAAATACTCACTTAATTATCGTGTAGCGCAATCTAATCGATACAGGTATATAATTAAATGTGTGAATCTACAATGCTTGTTCAATTGTAGCGCAATCTAATCATATGTGAAAGCATAAAGTTGCTTTTGAAAGCTAGCCCATCAATTAAAGTGAAGGGGATCATTGCACATATTCGGGAACAGTAAACCTACACAATCACCAATAGAAAGACATGGATGGCAAAGAACAAAGCTATCGAAACGATTTATGGGAACTGGGAAATGTCTTACAATGACCTTCCAAGGTGATCGTTGGCTTACGGTCATACGATCAATTTTTTATCGATATCCAGTGGTATGATAATGAGGTGTATCGCCAAATTTAATACCCTTTCCACTATATCTATGAAAATAAATTTGAATGTTAGTGAATTAATTAATAGTTTTATAAATATTATATTTACCTTTTTGCGAACGGAAAATGAGGCTCAAGATTACTTATTGGTGCAAGAAATGGCATATGGTACCATTCCCAAGTTTTAAGTAGATGTGAACATCCATCGATCGACATAACACCAGATTCAGATGCACGACACAATTCTCTATAAAGTATCGCCAACCACTTTGAACCCCAACTGTATTCTCCCGTCTCTCGCAAATCTCTCAACAAGTGCAACCATATAATATGTCATGCATTAATATGCCGCCGATCAATCTTAAAATGTACGCTCTACATTGTATTATTATTTCTTCGTCCGACGATTCTAGAGTTAACAATGAAAATGTTTCTCTCAACCATTTTAATTTTATAAAATTCCCTTTTCTTTGAGATTCAGGTGGCATGACTCCTAACAAATCTAAAAAATCATATGCCCATCATACCATAGTTGATCTAGTAACTGCTTTATCCTCAACACGTAAGCTAAGTAACAGTGATACATCTTCTAATGTTACATTCACTTGTTGGAAGATGAATCGTGTGGGTTTTAGGTCTCCGTCTTTCAACTAAAGCAGTAATAAGTGAATTGTCTATTTTTTAGCTTTCTATTTGTGATATGTTACCAAACCCGACTTAATTCAACAATGACATTATTAAAAAATTTGGTGCAATGTGTTTATGGTTAAGTGATCTTAAATTTTAAAATGAATCTTGTAAAATATATAAGCAAAGATTACAAATATATTTGTAGAGATTAGAATGATATGAGTACACGCAATCTCTCAATCACTGCTTTGGTACAATCAACGCATTGCTCAAGGGTACACGCAATCTCCCAATCACTGCTATGGTACAATCAACATTCTATAGATTGAGAGTTTTATATGCAGAAACGAGACAACTATATCAGACCTCATTAGCACATTAAATACCTTAGTGCATTGCGCCCTTGGCCTTGCACATTGAGCTAGTGAGTTTTAAACACACGTTATGGGGTAATCGATTGACAAATCGATTATACAATTCACAAAGTAAACCTGATTGAAATAAATCGATTGGGAAATCGATTGGATAAGTCACAGTGGAAACCCAGTTTTAAGGGTAATCGATTGGCAAATCGATTACTTAAAAATCACTTGCAAAATAACTTTTCCTGTGACATACAAATCGATTGGACAATCTATGTTGTAATATTTCAATCAAGTTAAATTTGGTCGAAATCGATTGGGAAATCGATTGAACCAAATCCCAGGTAAGAACGTTTTCAGACAAATACATACAAATCGATTGGCACGTCGATTAGTATCAAAATAGCTGAGTCACTGACTTAAACTCAATCGATTGGCAAATCGATTGACAAAACCTTTTGAAAACCCAGTGAACTCTGAGCGTGTGACCAAATCGATTTTAAGTATTTGTTAATCGATTATGAAGATTTGATAAATCGATTATGGAATCGATTGATATGTGTTTCAGTTTGAACATAACATCTGCAATCGATTACGAAATCGATTCATATCAGTCTTAACATAATCACTGAGAAATGTTGTTTAAAGAATCGATTGGTAAATCGATTGGGTTATATAGTTTCAAGATTCAAGAAAAACAAGACACACGATAATCGATTGGCAAATCGATTAGACTGGTTTATCACTTTACGAAATCGATTGGTAAATCGATTGATTAATGTGTTTTTCAGAAACTATATAAACTGTCTTCAATCTGTCTTTCAATAACATGAATGATAATAACAATGATATCAATCTGAAATATACATTGAATATTCTTGATACACAATAACACTTGGTTAATACATTGAGATTACTTTTTCAGATCAAATAGAAAAAGAGGATTATCAACAATCAAAAAGATAGCTGGAAAAGTGATCTTGAAAGACAAGGATTCTCATAAACAAATCTTTGATATCCAGAATTGTGAGAAGCCATTTTGACCAAGATTGAAGACTACTTTTTGTTCTTTCTGTATTCTGTTTGTAATAATTCTTTGAAACAAAAACAAAGCGAGAAAATCCAGCTAGAAACTGGTGACTACTTTCTTGGGTGAGAGTGCTCAACAAGAAAGAGTTGTACTTTGATTCTGTGATAGGTTGCTGAGTATCTACAAGGATCAGAGGGTGATCAATAGGAAAGAGATCATTAAGATAGATAGGTTTCGGGGATGAAACTGGACAATCTGTAATTGATTCTTTCTATTGGAGAAGAAAATCTGAAATCCGTTTGGATTTGCAGGACTGGATGTAGGTTGTCAAGTGGACAACTGAACCAGTATAAATCCTTGGTGCAATCTTCTCTAACCCTTAACTCCTTTGATTTACTATCTTGATATATCTGTATATGTGATTAAAATTAGATGCATGTTAAACATATTCTGTAATAAGTAATATTGTTTAATCTGATAATTTGACTTGTATGCGTCTTGATTAATCTCATATCAATCTAATAAAACTTGCTAATCTTGTATGCCACAATTTAATTTCCGTTGTGTGTATGAAATTGATTTAATTTCATAAAGAACTGATACATTCTGATATATTCCGCTTATTACGAGGTCATATATACCAACAATATCACCTATCATAGGCATCAATCAATCCAAAATGAGGTGAGTTTGCAACCACAATGAATTTGATGATTTCCATTTATGCTCCATCTATGACACCCTAAACCCCAAAATAATATATATAATAATTTATATAATATTCCTATAAAATTTACACCGGATAAATAAAATTTATTTCCAATAAAATAAAATCTTTTATTTTTAATTTAGGATAACGCGATTCTCAAAAATAAAATAAAACACTTTAAACTTAATTTCTTCATTAAAATAGTGAAATCTCAATAAGCTTGATTTAAGTATAATTATTTGGTTTAATTCTAAAAACTAACTAGTACTTCTAAGGTTTTCATACAAAAATTCGTTTCAAATTAAATAAGAAAATACAAATTACAACCCTTATTCCCAGTGTCACCTATCAGAGCTGGGTTCCTCCCAAACTTGAACTTCAAAACTCATTAACCTGTAACAACTGTGATTTTGCAAACGCAGAGCCAAGTCAGTCAAACACAAACAACGAAGGAGGTGAGTTTTGAAATCATGTTAATAGTATAATATAAATAAGAAGAACATGCAATTAATCATAAAAAAAATTGTATCATTACACAAACATTCTTCAAGGAAAAACATAACATTATAAAGTCAAAACCACTCAAGGAAAATCAATAAATTTGTCTATAACATCAAATCATCTAAGAAAATTATTATCGCTTTTGAAACACAGGGGTCACAATAAAACAATCACAAGAAAATGTAATGCTATGCATGAGCATATACTCTACTTCACAATGTGGTACCATTCTAATTCTGAAGTACTTGGTTAGGAGACTTGATACTATGCCACCATCCCGGTGGACGGACAATTCAAATTGGCCCTGTCCTCATAGATCTCCTCAACTCAACCCGAGACACATATACGTCATAGTCGAGGTAAGCGTGTGTTGCGTGGTAGCTCCCGACAATTCGAGTGCTACCTCCAAGTCACCTAGGAATTCCCCACCCGTATACCTCCAAGGTCTAACAATCTTGCCTTAAGGCTCGACAACAGACCGCCACAATCAGACTCATTCAGTTGTACTTCCCCGGAATCACTAGGCTTGTCAGGCCCTACCTATATGATGACAAAATAATATTCACTTCACAAATTCTCAATATTTATTTTCTCCCCTCGTTAGCTTAGACTACTCCATTAAGAGCATCATCTTTATAAATCATCACTATTTCATCATATATGGGGTACTCCAATATTCTCATCACAATTTTATAACGTCATTAATCATACATAATCATAATCATCGTATAGACTCAATACAATTTTATAACATCACTAATCATACATAATCGTAATAATCATATAAACTCATCATAATTTTATAACATCACTATTGTCGATAAAAATCAGCATTATCATCCCGCATACATATATCATACCATGCATCCATATTTTACTATCACATCACATAAATTCGTCTAATCAAACATATGCATCAAATTCATTTGAAATCAAATATCATAATAATATCAAATACCATGCATTTAATGAAATTAAATCAATCAACACCTTATAAATATTTCTATTCCATATTTTAATCTCACAATTTCCATACTTTCACATTAATAGATTTATCACTAAAAGGGCTATTGTTGTACGTAGCGAGCCCCTGATGAATCGTTAGGAAATACAGTTTTCCCGTTCATCTAACATTATATTATACCCATGAATTCAAATGCTCTCTCACCCCTTACCTTATTTCGACGCATTCACACATGAATACGATTCCACGAGCAAACCGCTTTTGTTCATTTACTCTTTGTCCTTCAATCGATCTAACTCGACAATTTATGGGTAAACGTTAAAAATAAATTATGAGAAGATACTCTATTAACTAAATTTCGAAAACGGTGCAAAATAATGAATTCTACAAACGGAGAAGTTGGGTATTTTACAGAGAAATTGGGGTTATTAAAAATCTGAAAAATTATGTTTAATTGACGAGTTAAATGAATGAAATAACATACTTAAATTTAAGCGAAAATAGAAAAAGTTTTCTGGAACAGTTATCGATCACCGGTGTCAAACGATAGGTTATTGTTTTGGTTTTACAACTGCCCTTCCAACTCCCTTTCCTTTTTTTTTGTTTTATTTTATTAACAATTAGGGTTCACACATGGGTCAAACCCATTGGTCCCTTTGTGTATGTTTTTGTTTTACTATTATTATTTTTATTATGCTAAAATAAAATTAATAGTTATTTAATCTCCTTTTTAATATTACTCCAAACACAGTTTTCCAAACATTACTAATATTTTATAAATTAGAGTAATTAAAATAATCAATATATTACTAATAATTGAAACTCACATTCAAAATAATCGCTACAATTATAATTATTTTTCAAAATACTCACATTATAATAATACCATTATATTAAAAAATAGTCAAAATTATAAAATAAATAAATATAACATCAATATTTTCTATTAATTACTAAATCATAATAAATATATATAAAATCACAATGTCATAACAAGTATATAAAAATAAACGAAATCAAACACAATATCAATTCTATGTCAAGATAATTATTTATAAAAAAATAACTAAAAATAGAAAATAATTATAAATAATTGAAATCTAACTATGTGCATACTTAAGATCAGTCAAGTGCACAGAAAAATATTACATTAATTGGGTACGCGTATATACACGTAAAATCGCATAAAATCTTTTTCTTTAAAATATTACACTAAAATGCTATTATTTTTTTTAAAAATATATCAAATAATAAAATATAATATTTATTATTTATATTGCTCATTTAATATAATATTTATAAAACTAGCACATCGTAGAAAGCACCCATATGACGAAAATTATCCCAAAATTTATCAACATATATTATAAAATAATTTTAACATCAAATTAATTATTTAAAATCCTATTCATTAATAAAATAGTTTATTATAAAATTTGGAGTGTTACACCATCTCTAATGAGAGTAGGCATTCCCAAACTATATCTCGTAAAATCAATCCGCAAAGAGCTTTTGACCTTAACCGATTTGATTACCCCTTTTCACAATGAGTTAAGGAGTAGAGAATGGGATAAATTCAACTGTTATATTATTGAAGCCAATGAAGCATGGGTGGAAGAGTTATACAAAAAGGCATTATGTCATGAAAAATGAAGGGCAAACGTGAAGATACTATGTGAGGGGGAAGTATATATCATATGCATGTTTTTAAGTGTCTTTTAAGTAATTATTTATTAGTTTAATTGCAGTTTTATTCGCTCTATTATTACTAATTCACGGAAATGGTCTCCTTATTTTAAAAGTTGACAATTTTGGATTCACGGAAATGGTCCCCCTATTTTAAAAGTTAACAGTTTTGGTTCATCTGTCAGATTTTTGAACTAAAAATGACGACGTGAAATGTTAAAATTTCCGAGTTAAAAAATCAAAAGGAGGGATCAAAACTGTTGACTTTTAAAATAGGAGATCGATTTCGTGAATCAGTAAAAATAGAGCACTAGAACTGCTATTAAGCCTAAATATTAAAATATAGAAAAAATGAAACATCAAAATTAAAATAGTTTAGAAATGTAACATTCATAAAAATTGGTATGTCGTTGAAGAAAAATTAATCAGTACTTTGCAATTGCATTTAAATAGTGTATTTGGGGAATACATGTTAAAATATTAAGAAGAACAATTATATTATAAATAGTTAGACTAATAATATGCAAGTTACATAGCAAATATAATATGAACTCCAAGAAATTGAAACATTATAACAATAAAGCTATAGAACTCACATATTGAGCTCTTTCAACTTGGTGATTAGATGAGATTAAGAATTGAGTGATACAATTCTCAACAGTTGATATTGATGAAGAGAAAAGAGAATGATGCCAAAAAGGATGCAATACATTCTATCATATGATGGACTTAAGCTACAAAGCAATTTTGTAATATAAAACCAAATGATTTTAATTGAAAAATGAGAGTTACCAAATTTATTATACGATATAATTATGCAATAATGAGTTAGGAGAGAGTATGTTTTAGTTATAAAATTGGTGCAACAACAATAAATAAAGAATAAAATTGAAATATTAATCAATGGAAGAATGGATGTAATGTAAGAGTGGCAGTAAGATGATTTCTTAAGGTGCCATATTGAATATATTTGATGTGACAAAAGTATCAGTAGATATATTGAAGAGGTTGTTTTAATATACTTTTAATATACTTTAACAATTGTTCTACAGCCCCAAACTTTTATATAGTTAAGATTGAGTTTTCGTTTCTTCCAGAGTTCATATGAGGTTATCTGATAGCGTTTCAGCAAGTGTATTGAATCGTTGCAAGTAATAATAAAACGATAGTACCGGGTTTCGAACTCAAGAGTTGCGTGTTACTTTGAATTGTATTTAATTACTAAAATTGAACAAAAATTTTATGAATTAATTGAAATAGTATTTGAAATTAACAACAGTAATAAAATTGAACCTTTATTATAAGAAAAATGTCATGGATGAGTTTCACTTCGAATTCAACCTTGACGTCTAATTTGATCCTAGTTACTGATTTCCTTTATTCAGTTATTACTAAATTATCTTTATTATTCTTGTCCTAATGTCTTAGTGATATAACCTTAATTCCATAGAAACCCTTAATTTCTTAGTGGATTTAAGATTAGAATTAAGTCTTACCATATAGGAATTCATCTCATGGATAACGATGTCCAAACAAATGATATTAGTAATCTTGAAATTTATATAAAGTTACCTTTTTAAATAAATTTTTTTATAAAAATAATTTGGATTACATTCAACTATTTAGCATATACATAATGAAACATGTAATGTTGTAGTGATCAAAAAGAGGCAACAAAATGTTTCCCCCATCAGTTGTGTTGCTTCAAAATAGTTCATATAAATTGTGGCAAACAAATGATAAAGAAGATATTTTGAATTAGTATTGTAATATACTGGTTAAAAAAAGTTAAGAGATACATTACATATGATCAAGACACGACTCATCTTTTGAAATCAGTAAAACAAATAAAATATAATTTGAAAAGGGAACATAACTAAATGATGATATTAGAAAATGAGATTAAAACTTGTATCAATAAAAGTATGTGATAGGGAAATTTTGTTGTATATGGAACATCAAAGATCTCGTTCTATATTAAAATAGATTATATTATAAACCACTATTACTTTTTTTTTTTTTTATCGAATTGTAAATTGTTGGTTTGAACTCTAATACTATAGATAATTGAAAAAAAAAACAGTTTTAGGAGTTGAGAATGTAGCATGTGGGCTATCAAGCTTTGAACGGGTATCAAGTATGCATTAAGAATATTAGAAGAATGAGAATTTAGTTTTGTAGGTTTGAGAGTGTGATTTATAAGGTACTAATTAATTTGAAAAATTTATTAGTGAGTATTTGTACTTTAACCAATATAATTCTTATAGAGTGAAATCAATATTGTGGTAAATGACACGAGTAATTTTTTATTTTATTTGTAATTAAAGTGGATATCATCCGCAAGCAACTACGAGAACTAATGTTTTATTTTGAGTTACGCAGGATTTTATTTCGAATTATGCAGAATTACAATGTGTGAAAAGAAAATTGTACATACATACATACATACATACATACATACATACATACATACATACATACATACATACATACATACATACATACATACATACATACATACATACATACATACATATATATATATATACAAAATAGATCAAATAAAACGAATCCAAATATAGTATGGCATAAGTTGTATCTAAAGAATTTAATCTTAATCTAAATAGATTATAACTTATTTAATATAATGATGAGATGGTTCAATATTTATGTAGAGAATAATATTTGATATTTATTTTTCCTTATTTAATTATTTGAGGTAACTATGTAGTGCGGTGTACAATTAATAGAAAGCCATTGACATTAAGGGGCAATAGATATGAAAGATTGATATTGTTGAATAAATCACATTAAAATTTAACATATAATAAAATGACCATTGAGATATAATATAGGACTATGATGGAGACATTAAGGCCCCTAACTAGTATAAAACATGATTTTAAGCACAAACATTATAATCACTTACCGAAATGGCTTCCTTTTTCTTGTCCTTACTAGTTTTGTTCTTTGGTGCTCTTATCATTGTTCCACAAGGTCTTGCAAATGTTTACCAAGTCCAGCAAAAGGGTAGGGGTAGTGGAAAACCCGTTCATCGACCAATTAAAAAAAAACCCGAATTCGAACCAGTAGATCGACCAACTGAAACGCCACCCATACAAAAACCTGGAAAAATAAAACCACCAATCAAAAAACCACCAATTGGAATACAAGTTCATTAAAAAATAAATACCAATCCCTCCATTTTACAAGTATCATTTTGGCAAGCAAACAAATTTTATGTTTGACAAGTGAGGTAGACATTGCATCATGCACAAACTTTTATCGACCATTGGTTTTATAAGTTTCATCATTGGATCAAAAGAGATATTACAAGACTTAATGATTCAATGGTGGAATATAAACCTATGCATTGTGCAAGATGGTCTTACCTATGCACATTAAAGAAATCTAATTATTTTTGTCTTCATATCTACACATATGCTAAAATTTCTCTGATATTAATATACTAATATTTTCCATCACATTTTGAAATCTATTTAAATAAAATAGACCATGTATTTCAAGAGTTATGTAAAAGTTTGTATAAATCAAATTACCTCACGATATGTTATTATTTGTGTGCTCATATTTGATATACAACCAAAGATACTTCTCTAAGATAAAAAAAAAAAAAAAAAAAGTACCAGTCTTTTATTAGATAACATTTTCAAAGTTTCCAAGGAAAAATATATGATAGATCGTTTAGAAAAACAATTTAAAATGAAAATATTAGGCTTAATTGTAGTTTACCAAATTACGGAATTGGTCCTTCCATTTTAAAAATCGACAATTTTGGTCCCTCTCTAAGATTTTTGAACTTAACATTTTAGAATTTTTTTGAAGAATCGTGTTCTTTTTTCTGTATTTTTGGAAGCATAGAAATCATTATGGAGAATAGTTTATCAACTTCAAATTCTTTTTCTATGACATTTAATTCGTTAACAACATTTTCAGTTATTGCTGAAAAAGATGGCGAAGTTGGTGGAGAAATGTTTTGTTGTTGCTCATTAGTATTTTGAGGCGTTGTATAGATTTGATGAGGTACATTTGTGGAGTAGTCAATGTTTTGAAAAGAAGCGCTCGGTATGCTAGAACACAAAAAAACGTGGTTTTGTAAAGTTTTCTATTTTATGAGGTAATAGAATAACTAAAGGATGTCTGGAGGAATCAACATCAGAATACCTGACACTTGATGTTCTTGAAAAACTAAGTTTTACCCTTCCGTCATTGTATTGGACAACTTCCTTCAACTTGTTGTTTTGTTTTGACTGTTCAAGAGACTGTGGTCTAACAACTCCTTTCATAATCCATTCTTTAGGAAGATCTATATCTTTCCAAATGATGGTTTTTGGAATAACAATATTTTCCTTTGTTAAACCAGTTTGTAAAAATAGAGCTTCGCCTTTTTTGTTTTCAATATTTTTTGTTGCCGTGAAGGCTGTAAACATTGCTTTGTAATGAACTCTATAAATAATTGTTACAAGAATAGATCCTGTTAACATTTTGTAATTATGAGTTTTGATTTGTAACATAAGAGATTGTAAGATGTTTGGGTCCTTTAAAGATAATGAAAAATTTGGATAACATTCAAACCAAATTGGTCCTTGACATAAGCTAGATTCAATTGTACTTATTATTAAATCTTGAAAGTTCAAGAACCTTGCATCTCATAGGACACAAAGGATTGAAGTGTTTAGTCATTCCCTAGTTAATGGTTTGATTCCGACTTGTACAAGACCTATATGTATGAAATTATAGTTTCTGTTACGGTATTTTTGTAGTGTTTTTAGAGAAAGAAGTTCTATCGTTTCAAAGGGACTAGGTAGAGTGACATCTCTTTTTTCTGTTTTGATTATGTAATCAGTTTTGAGTAGGTTTTTGAAAAGACTAGATACATAGACCTGATCTTTTTTAATTTTTGGGATTTTCCAATTATTAATTGATTTTTGAAAATCTTCAATTGTAATTTCTTCACTATTGATAGGTTCCTTTTTTCTTGAGAATTTTTGGGTAGAAGGAGTGGATAAAGAAGAAGTTCTACAAAATGAGTTGTTCATATTTAAAATTTTTCTTTTAAAATTGAAGAAACTTTCAAATGATTCACTGTCCTAACACGCCTGTACGTTGGCTTAAACACGAGACTTACTACTCAGAAACTATCATTCTTCAATATTCAAAATTATGAATTTTAAATATTTATAACAAATTTTATATAAACTTATTCCTTCCCCAAGTTTGATACCATAAACGTCATGTATCAAAGGGTACAAATCAACAATGGTTCTTATTGTTGAGATTATGCAAATAAAGTTCAAAGAAACAAAACATAGTCCATAACACACATGGTGAAAATAATGGTGTGTCGTCAAGAATGATATCGAGTTTTGTTGTTAATAAGAAAACGATTTGAAAAACAAATTGAAAATACACAAAGTTCATAATAACTGAACAGAGTTTCTGATGCACAAGATTAGTCTGAGCTGCAAGTGCATAGCATAGTTATTTTGCAATATATAAATATGGATTTGATAAAAGACACAATTAAAAGCGGAATATAATTAATACATGATTAGTACTTACAAGGGTTTTGAAAACGGAAAAGAAAATATTTCATGTTTTTGAAACACTTGGAGACACTCAAGATTTCTAAGAGATAATTTCTTGATGTATTCCACTCTGATCTTGAACTGAAGAGAAGTGTTCCTTATATAGGGAAA
>NC_021164.2:16607784-16628058 GCF_000331145.2 Cicer arietinum | reverse complement strand
TCATTTGTGCTGCTTTGTGAAGTGGAAAAAATGATGAGATTCCTTCTACTTTCGATGCTACTTTTGACTTTTGATGCAGATGGCAGACAAATGCAAAATAACTTTTATTTAGTCTTTTGCTTTTCATACTTGTGTTTTTACTTATTGTTATGTTATATATGTAATTTATGATTAAGTACTATGTTCTTTGAGTATAAACTTAAGTACTATAATATATCATATATAAGCACAAACTCATGAAGGCCTTATACTCTTATTCACTATTTTAATGTTTAGTCGGAGTTTTTCAAAAGCATGATGTAGCATGTTAGCAACTTAAAATATTATTTGATATCTATGTCTGTAAAGAAATCACAAGATCTATCTTTAAATAGACTAAAAATCTAATTTAGGAGCAATGTTACCTTAGTTTGATAAAAAATCAAGCATGTTTATTGCTTCCGAATAAATACAGATACAATTATTAGTTAGACTTTGTATAAAATAATTTATTGCTATTTTTCTTAAAATCATAATTATTGGCCTCTCTGTTTCATAATGCAAAACAAAGCCACATTCATCTTCAATAACGTATCTTAACATTAATAGTTTCTTGCTCTATGTTGAAATATGTGAATTTTGAAGTGCTGATATGGTTCAGAAGCATATCAACATCCTTTGAAAGGTAGAAAAAATTGATTTATGAAATACAAGTTCATTAAAAAGTAAATACCAATCCCTCCATTTTACAAGTGTCATTTTGGCAAGTAAACAAATTTTATGTTTGACAAGTGAGGTAAGCTTTGCATCATGCACAAACTTTTATCGAGCATTGGTTTTATAAGTTTCATCATTGGATCAAAGGAGATATTACAAGACTTAATGATTCAATGGTGGAATATAAACCTATGCATTGTGCAACATGGTCTTACCTATGCACATTAAAGAAATCTAAAAAGTAATCATCTTTAGTATGATGTTTATTGTAATAGAATATCACTTTTTCTGGATATGTTTAAGATAACTGATAATGATTTAAAAAATCGAAGTTAAAATATTTATTTAATTTAATTATTTTTGTCTTCATATCTACACATATATTAAAAATTTTCTGATATTAATATACTAATATTTTCCATCACATTTTGAAATCTATTTAAATAAAATATACAGTGTATTTCAAGAGTTATGTAAAAGTTTGTATAAATCAAATTACCTCACTATATGTTATTCTTTGTGTGCTCATATTTGATATACAACCAAAGATATTTCTCTAAGATAAAAAAAAAATACCAATCTTTTATTACATAACATTTTCAAAGTTTCCAAGGAAAAATATATGATAGATCGTTTAGCAAAACAATTTAAAATGAAAATATTAGGCTTAATTGTAGTTTACCAAATTATGGAATTGGTCCTTCTATTTTAAAAATTGACTGTTTTGATCCCTCTCGAAGAGTTTTGAACTTAACATATAATTCTATAATATAGAACCATCTAGATGCATTAATTATTCATATGTCTTTAATTAAATTAAAAATATGAAAAAAAATTCGAAGTCGAAAACTAAGTTTTTACGGTATTTTATTTCAATTTCATGTGTTAACCACTCAAGATCATTGTATCATATGTCACATTATTTAAAACATGTTACATAATCATTTTTTAGTTAAAAAATTAGAGGGATAAACCAAAATTGTCGACTTTTTAAATATGAGGTCAATTTTATGAATCAGTAAAAATAGGAAGACTAAAACTGCAATTCAGTCGTATTACAATTATATTATAATAAAAATGTATAAAATAATATTTATGTATATATATTAGTAGTATGATGGGCCAAATGGGAGAAAACATAAAGCTGGTGTTAAAACCAGGTGAAAGAGAAAACGATCAGGTAATAAGGAAAGAAAAAGAACATTGGAAGGAAGAGAGGCATATTAGAAAAATTTCTACCGGTTTATTTTATTTTCTATATTGTTTATTTTATGAACGTGAATAGTTAATTTTCTTTTGACCATGGATAAATGTACCTAATTGAATTTATGAAATTTTGGTTTTTATATATTATATTTGCAATTATAATTTATGTGATAGTTCATCAATTTTTATTCTTAATGTTTTTATGTGATCGACTACTATATAATTGAACCTAGAAATTACTCTACTGTTGGAAAGTAGGTACTAATAATCAGAATAAAAATAGATGATTATATTTCAATATTATTATAGGAATATAGAGTATTAATATGTGTAGGACAAATTAGTGGTTTTACATGCTTTGAGTAACAAATCTAATCATTTAAGAAATTGTTCATTTTTATAAAATTGATTTCAAATCAAATAATTTGTCATAATCTTATTGATTAATTTGATGAAATCGAATAAATTAAATTGTTAAAATAGTGAATCATTAATTATACATTGCAAATGAGGTGATTCAAATTCCTAATTATTTTTCTTAATTTTATTATTTTATCTAGTTAATTTTAATTCATTTGCAATTAAACAGCCATTTATAAATCTTTTACTCACCTAAGGCTTGGTTTATAATTTTTTTATCACAAGTGGAATCTTGCTCGAACTACTTCGAGATTAGAGTGAGAAGGGCTTTAGGAGTGTACATCTTGATGAAGAGGCGCCCCATTAATTTGGGACATATAATTTCAGACAACATCGTTAAATTGGCCAAAAACAACCAAAATGTTTTGTATGTCGCAAGGGGTTAATAGGGAACCTAATGTTGGTAAGGTGGTTCCTAACATGAGATGGTTGGAGAGTGAAAGAGAAAAGATTGATGAGGCCCCTGCTGAAGAACCGTCTAATAGGAGCAACCTCAAAATCCTGAATAGCAACCTGAACCTCATTCACCTCAGCAATACCCCCTTTTGAGATGTGAGATGTGAGATGAGTGAATGATGTGGTTGTTCGATTTTCATTTTTTTTGGTTGTATTTTCCTTTTATCTGTAATTGATTTTGTTTTGTTGTTTAGTATAATTTTAACTGTAGCTTGCTTTTAGCTTTTTGTCATGTAATTGCTTGAAGCTTCAAATAATGAAATGAGTAATTATCACTTGTTTAAACGACTCGATTGAATGATGGTGGCTGTATACTTTCACACACACACACACACATATATATATATATATATAGTTAAATAAATTTTTAATTTCGATAAAATCACGTTACTTTATATTTTCCTTTAAAAATTTTTATTTTTGTTTTTGGTTTTTAAATAAATTTTTACAATAGTGTTTACAAAATATTTAATAAGTTTTTTACAAAAGTTTAATTTTTTTTTTTAAGAAATGATAAATTAAATATAAATTTTTAACCTTTTGATGCTTAAAAATTCATATTTAATTTATTCTTTGTTAAAAATTTCTAAATTTTTGTGGGAAATGATGTAAAAGATCATCCAAAAGTTCATAAAACACACAAAAGTTAATTTATAATCAGGGACTAAAAATGAAAATAAACATTTTTAGTTGACTAAATATTTTATAAGAACTAAAAATAAAATAGTGAAATTTTATAAAGACTAAAAATTTATTTAATCGTTTAATTTATGCGCAATAAAATTTAATTAAAATAACGATGACTCATTAAAATTTAATAAGCTCATCGTAAATCCAAACATGTTCTAAGATAGGGACTTAATTGACGTTCATCAAAATTAAGAGACAACAAATATGCGTTTTTGAATCAACTCTTATTCTTTTTTCTTTATTTTTGTGGAACAGTCATTTCTTCAGTAAATACAAAGAAGATTGTGAACCTCTATCTCTAATGAATGACATCGATTGTCATAAAAATTTCAAATAACTTTTAAGTATTCATATATATTTTGTTGACACCTTTCACCTTACATCCAACTTAGTAGATAGTTATAAAATAAAGAGAAACATACTATAAGTTGTAAAAATATGAAATCAATTAATTTTCAAATATCTGTTGCTAGTCTTAGTCTTTCTTTTCTTAGAAGCTTTAAAATATGAAATTGTGATGAATTTGTGCAAAGAAACTTTCTTCACTATAAGAAGCAATGAAGCTTGTGAGCATCTCTTTTTCTATATACATCGATTGTGACTGAGTGTGTGGAGTAAGTGGAAACTATATAAAGAAGCAATGGTCCACTAGCTACTTTCCATTGTTGTTAATTTGTACAAACTCTTTTACACATGAGTTCACTAGTCAAATGGAGAATAATGGCAGTAAGCTAGGTGTCACCTACTTACATTGGACTAATTGATTTAGCTTAACGGTCATTTTGATCTCTAAATGTGTGAGGCGTTAACACAATAATTATTGAGTGTATCAAAATTATAAAAACATATCTAAATATGTTTTTGTTAGTCATTTTTGTTTTCAAATATATATTTAGTTAGTCAGTTTAATCTTCAAATGTGTTTTTTGTTGGTCAATTTAGTCCATAAAATTACTAACAAAAGAGATATTGAAGATGTGGTTGTAGTTTCGATATATTCAGAGACTATAGTGACACGACGTCACACAGTTAGAGATCAATATGTGATTGCTAGATACCAATGACAGGTATCTACCATCATCAGTCATTTAATTAGTTATTTACGAGATCATTAGACAACTAACCTAACACTGAAAATCCTAAACTGTAGTGAGAGTAATTCTTTATGAATCTGATTTCTTTCATCATCTCTCATTTTCATGGATCTCATTCTTGATATGTATATATTATGTATGTATATGTATATATGTCATGAAGTACATGCTAAGTGGCTATAAAATCAAAAGAGGAGTCATTTTCTCTATGTGAATTTTCCACTCCCAACCTAATTAGTCGTAAAGTGTATTTGTGCAAGAACCTTTCTTCACTAACTACCTAAACAATTAAAACTCTACATAGCCTTCAAGAAATGGAAATAGATGAAGTTCCACATCTGCAATATTTTCTATCATCTTAAATAACAAATTGGTAGTCTTTTTTGTGTGTAACTTTATATATATTTTGGGTTTGCATCAAATCCTAACAGAGTCGCCGACTTTCTCTTTTATAAATTGTTTTGTTTTGTGATTTTGTCATTCGAGTGCGACGTTATTTTGTTCGTGTCTTAGTTTTTATTTCTCGTCTCTTTGCAGCGTTTTAGTTTATTTTAAGTTTGTTCTTTTTGGGTTTATTGAAATGTCCGAGAATGACTCGTTTACTCAATGTCTTATTTTAAGTAAGAGGCTTATGGAGGTTATCACCAAACTCGACACTTTCTCAACCTTACAGATGGCTTGCAAACATGTAGTTGAATCGGCCATGTCAAACACCACCTATTGTCGATATGAGAAAACACTAACAAATATTTTTTTCCGATGATAGATGACATTAAAGACTGTGAATCTTGCACTATCTTTTATTATTGACCATATGTATAAGAAATTAGTATGGTTGTTAGGATTATGTTTTTTGATAGGTAATTTTTTATTGGCTTTTGAAATATTTATATGTATTGCTATCGTGTTTTTTACTTTCTCGTTTATTCCAATATATGGATGGAGAATGTCCCAATCTATGATCAATTTAATTGTAATACTCTCATGTTAGCGTTTGAAAGAAAGTTAATTTTGTGTCAAAAAATTTGTAGTATCAAACTTTTCAACATATATCTTTTCTGAATATTTCAAAACCGACAACATCTTTAAGAGCTTCATAGCCATTTTCAATTATGTCCCAAAGTTCAGGATCATGTGAGACGTGGAAACATCTCAACATGTCCTTCTAGTATTCAAATCTCTCTCCATCAAATAAGGATGTCTGCTAACATATTCACCTATAGCTTCATCACCAGAGTTAGACATAATAATAAAAAAAAAATCTTTACTCAAACACGGTTAAGTGCTCAACCTTGAGACTGAACTCTGATGCCAATTGTAGAGAGAAAACACAAGAAAGACGGGTTTGAATTTTGTTTTGTTTTTAAAAACAAAATAATTAAAACATATTATAAATTAGCGATGTTAAAAGAAAGAACCAATAAAGAGATAAGGAGAATAACCCAAGTCAAAATATCTTGGTTCACCACCAACACAGTAGTTACGTCCAGTCCTTTCACTCTAAAGGATTTAATCCACTAATCATCAACAGTATCACACGATCACTGAACACCTACTAGGTAATATGATTGTGTTTAATTTTTTTCAACTTTCTTCCTTAGTACAATCAAGTTGTTGAAGATAGCAGCCACTACTAGTTGAGTTCGAAAAAAAAATGGTTAGACAGGTTTTTATTTAGAAACTCTTACAAGAGAATGTTTATAAGGTACACTCTCAAAGTATTTTTGGATTTCTTAGCACTCAAGAAGTGATACGAGAATTTTCACAAATTTCTATGTATGAAGGCAATAAGATCTTTTTGATGTGTATATTGTAGTGAGGATCATTGACACTTTAACCAGACAGTAAATTGTTTGCCAGATTCAACAGACGCATAATCATCAGAGCAAACATTTTTTTAAAGATTCATCATAGACACATTGAGAACACGTTGAAAAGAGTTAGTCCTAACATTAACAATTCTTTCAGAGTATTGTCTTGTTTTCCTTATTTATTTTCTCAAATTATCAGAGGATACATCGTAAGGTCTTTAAAGTTCATGACTAGGGAACTGCACACTTAATTAAATTAACAAGTGATAAAAGAAAGAACCGATAAAGAGATAAGGAGAATAACCCAAGTCAAAATATTTTGGTTCACCACCAACACAATAGTTACGTCCAGTCCTTTCACTCTAAAGGATTTAATCCACTAATCATCAACAGTATCAGACGATCACTGAACACCTACTAGGCAATATGATTGTGTTTAATTTTTTTCAACCTTCTTCCTTAGTACAATCAAATTGTTGAAGATAGCAGCCACTACTAGTTGAGTTCGAAAAAAAAATGGTTAGATAGGTTTTTATTTAGAAACTCTTACAAGAGAATGTTTATAAGGTACACTCTCAAAGTATTTTTGGATTTCTTAGCACTCAAGAAGTGATACGAGAATTTTCACAAATTTCTATGTATGAAGGCAATAAGATCTTTTTGATGTGTATATTGTAGTGAGGATCATTGACACTTTAACCAGACAGTAAATTGTTTGCCAGATTCAACAGACGCATAATCATCAGAGCAAACATTTTTTTAAAGATTCATCATAGACACATTGAGAACACGTTGAAAAGAGTTAGTCCTAACATTAACAATTCTTTCAGAGTATTGTCTTGTTTTCCTTATTTATTTTCTCAAATTATCAGAGGATACATCGTAAGGTCTTTAAAGTTCATGACTAGGGAACTGCACACTTAATTAAATTAACAAGTGATAAAAGAAAGAACCGATAAAGAGATAAGGAGAATAACCCAAGTCAAAATATTTTGGTTCACCACCAACACAATAGTTACGTCCAGTCCTTTCACTCTAAAGGATTTAATCCACTAATCATCAACAGTATCAGACGATCACTGAACACCTACTAGGCAATATGATTGTGTTTAATTTTTTTCAACCTTCTTCCTTAGTACAATCAAATTGTTGAAGATAGCAGCCACTACTAGTTGAGTTCGAAAAAAAAATGGTTAGATAGGTTTTTATTTAGAAACTCTTACAAGAGAATGTTTATAAGGTACGCTCTCAAAGTATTTTTGGATTTCTTAGCACTCAAGAAGTGATACGAGAATTTTCACAAATTTATATGTATGAAGGCAATAAGATCTTTTTGATGTGTATATTGTATTGAGGATCATTGACACTTTAACCAGACAGTAAATTGTTTGCCAGATTCAACAGACGCATAATCATCAGAGGAAACATTTTTTAAAAGATTCATCATAGACACATTGAGAACACGTTGAAAAGAGTTAGTCATAACATTAACAATTCTTTCAGAGTATTGTCTTGTTTTCCTTATTTATTTTCTCAAATTATCAGAGGATACATCGTAAGATCTTTAAAGTTCATGACTAGGGAACTGCACACTTAATTAAATTAACAAGGGCTACAAATTGGACTCACAAAATAATTTTTGTTATCATCAAAACATTTAAGGGTCATTGTTCTTCAACTCAACTTTGTTCTAACAAAGGGGATCAATGATGACATAGCCAATTTAAATTGTCTGACCAATTGTTTTATGACATAGTATCAAGTCTCCTAACCAAGTACTTTAAAGTTAGAACGGTACCAAATTGGTGAAGAAGTAGAATATAAGCTCATGTATAACATTTAATTGGCTGTTGTGATTAATGTCTTTCAAAAGTGATGATAATTTCTCTTATATGATTTGATAATTTCATGACTTGTTGTCTTTTATACAATAAACAAGCAAGTTACCTTCATTACTTATAATGTTGGAGCCTTTGAGGTGCTACCTTCATGACTTGTTATCTTTTATCACATAAGTTCATTGTGTTTCAATAATATATATTAGCAGCAACACAAAATATTAATTTATATTAAATAATTATTTAGGTAATTTAATATAAGCAATAAATAAAAAGTATGAAACATACCCTCAATAATTTTTTCAGTGATGTCAAAAAGATCAAAATCCATTGCTTCAAATTTGAGATCACTAGGGTTCAACCAGTTTTAAGTGCCTCAACCATTTAACATATAAAGAGCTACGAAATACATCAAGCACACATCCACTAGTGCTAAAACATGACTTGGATGCCATTGTAGAAATTGGTATAGCCAATACATTGTGAGCAATGAGATAAATAATCGTGTATTTTGAAGAATTTGCTTTCCACCAACCCAAGATGTCAAAATTAGCATTTTCATCAATGCTTAGTGTGTTCTCTTCTAAATTAATTTTAGTCTTCTTTTGTTTTTTTCCATAAGTCCACCCTATTGTCAGAAACACATTTAACACTGTTTAGTCCACTTTGAGATGGTATGCTTCTTAAACCATTTTCATCATCTCCAATTTCATTTTGTGAAGCATCTCATCTTGAGTAAGACAAGTGCAAATCATCCAAGGTATCACTTACCAATTTAAACATATTAGTAACTAGTACTTTGTCAAACATATCCGCCAAACACAAAGTGACATAATCAAGCTTATATCGAGGATCCAAAACAACGACAACAATCAACAATGGATTCATTTTATCAATATTTCCCCAATATTTATTAAACTTTTCTCTCATTGAATTTGCAATTCCTCCTAATGGTTTACAATGACTTTTACTCCAACTTGACAATTGAGACGCAACTGTTACAATTTGATGGAAGCATATATTTGATGTCACGTGCAAAGAACCTGAGAAACATAAAGTTACTTCATAGAAAATTTTCAAAAACTGAACAAAAATCCTACAATCTCCCAATCAATACTTTTAGGCGGACCAAATCTTTTTCTCTCTTTTTCCTCTTCACCAAATCATTTTCGAAAGTCCCATTCTTGCTCATTAAGTCTATCAAATGCTTTTTCAAACTTCTCGACATGTTCCAGCATAACATATGTGAATTCCACCTAGTTGAAACATCTAAGTACGCAAGGCTTTGATGCTTAATCATTTCGGTCTCAATGCACTCTTTAATTTTTTTAAGTCTTTGGGGAGAAGATCTAACATAATGTACAATATTTCTAATACTTTCAATGGACAATTGCTGCTCATGTGTGCCGTCACAACCAATCAAATTTAGAATATGAGCATAACACCTCATATGCATATAATTTCCACTACACACTACTCCTCCCCTATTATTAAACTTCTTTTGAAGGTATGAAATTGCTCCATCATTTGAGCTTGCATTATCAACCATTATGGTAAAAACATTTTCAATTTCCCATTCTCTTAAACATCTTTCAATTTCTCTTCCAATTGTTTCACCCTTGTGATTTTCAATTTGACAAAAGTTTATAATTATTTTATGCAGTTTCAATTCTTCATTAGTAAAATGCGCTGCCAAACACATATAGCCTCAATTGGGGTTTGAAGTCTAGCAATCAATTTTCAAACAAACACGAATACATGATTTTTGAAACAATCGCTTTCATGGAGAATCATCAAACTCTAAGTCTTGTGCCAAATTTGAGCATTGTAATCGAGTTGGACACACTATCGATTGTTGTTGGAAGTTGCATGGTAAGCTTTTGCCTTCAATAAATGCAACTCAACTTGATCCTTCTGCCACTATTCAGACTACACCATATATACAGGGCTCCCCGACAAATTATAAAGATTTCCTTTGGTAGGTTCAGAGCCATATGAACTCTGGCTCTACTACTTCAATCACTCATCTTTTCTCGGCCCTTGGATTCTTGATTTTGGTGCATCTGGTCATGTCCCTGGTAATAAAAGTCTCTTTTCTTCTCTTTCTAAATCTGGTTTTTTACCAACTATAATTTCTGCCAATGACTCTCAAACTCGGTCTCAATGTGTTGGCACTGTCCAAATTATCCCTTCCATTTTAGTTGCATTTATTCTCTATGTACCTGGATGTCCTTTTAAATCACTTTTAGTGATTCAATTGACCTTCACACTTGGTTCCAAAATGGCATCTATTAGACTGTTTTTCTTAATTGCAGCAATTTAACATTGGTCTCTCCGTCAACATGACAATAAAAATGCCTTTTGGCACGGTGATCTTGAAGAGGAAGTTTATATGGAGCAATCACTATAATTTGTTGCTTAGGGGAGTTGATCATAACATTTGAGCACATGTTTCTAGCTTTTTACTTTGGTATTTTAAAAGCTCTTTATAGCTTAGAATAGTTTTTTAGCTTGTTTCTAAACTTTGGGTCGAATTTGATTTATAATTTTATTATTTGCATTTTGACCCCTGCTCGCTCTGTAGGCCATAACTTGAGTTCTGGATATCAGATTAACGCATGTGAGCAAATATTGGAGAGCTAAAAATCAGAGCTACAACTTTTGTGTTGGAATAAAAGCCCAATGCTGAACTTTACTAGGCCTAAATTGCAAATTTCGTAATCTGGACTTTTGTAGTAATTTTATATAGCAGACCACTTGTTTTTAAAGCCCAAAATCGAGTATTATATATTGGAAGTTTCTTTCCTTTCTTAGACATACTATTTTTTAGGATTGAGAACCAAATAGAAAAACATATTTCTTTATTTATTTAATGGAATGCTAAATTTCTTAGATTGATCCGCTGTTTCGGAGTTTCATCGACACATTGAGTCATGTTATAATGTTAATTTCGCGTTATGATTCTATTTCTCTTTATTCGATGTTATTGTTATTCTGATTACTTAATTCGAATTTAATAGGATTGATTAGATTCATTTGACAGAATTTGATTTTCTAATTTAATTGAATTATGATTTTGCTACGCTTGATCGTTAATTGTAAAATATCGATGGTTGTGATGCTTAATCCAGTCAAAGAAACTGAATTTACATAGGGTTGATTACGCTTGTTTGATTAATTCTATAGTCAAATAGGAATAGAATCATAAATTAGAAATTAAACTCGTTGATAGAATCTATGATAGATCTGAAACTTGGATAAGTGGATTAATCGTTGTGCTCATCTGTTCAAACAAAAAACTAAAAAAAATCCTTTTCTAATTTTAACTTTCAATTTGGTGAATATTATTATATCAGAAGTCTTTGCAAAAAGACTTGAGTTATTACCTCTATTTATATTTTGTTACTTGTATTTGATCTGTGTACGACAGCGGATCAGGAGTCTTCTACCATGGTTTGTCGGCTACACAGGTCCCTTTATTGTCTTAAAGAGTCTCCTACAACATGGTTTGGCAGATTCAACGATAATAATGAAAAACTTGAATAGTATGTCATAAAAAATTTATACTTGATAATTATGATTAACAATAAAAAGGAATATTTTGTACTGACCAACTAAAAAGTCGATATCATAATCACTCGAAAAAATCTCACCAAGGTTGAAAATAGGATAAATGTTGGAAAGAACTTTTTCATCATCAACAATTTTCAATTTGACATTAAACTAAAAGGTTAACTTATACTCATATTTTGTAGTACGATACGACCTAATATTTGCTGTGACCCCAAAGTTAGACATAGAATAGACATGACCCTCTTGCAAGTCCTTTTAGAACTTATAAATCAACTTTATATGCACGATTGCATGTATTCTATTAGCCAATAAAAATAAATTTACCAGTTAATAACTTAAACTTAAAAGCAACGTGAAATTTATTAAACTTTTTTTTAACCATATGCCAAATGTATTAATAAAATTTAATGAACACAATTTATATACATTTGAGTCCATGAGAAACATATCAATCGAGAATGGATGTTTGTCACGCACAACATCCTTGACAGACTATAGTCTTAGCACAGGAACATTCAAACTCCATGATTCTTTAGTTGCGTTGACGTCGAAAATGCTATCATTGTTTCTAGGAGCCATGGGTAGAATTGGTACTAATATGTTTTTATCTTTTGTATGACTTCTTAATGTATAGACAAAAAGTCTACGACATTTAGGTTAAACTCATTATTATAAAATAATATTATAACCAAATTAGGTTAAGCTTAAATACGCAAATATAAGTGGAAATTGTTCAAAAATCTCTGCTAGTATTACACTATAAAATTAATTTGATTTTTCGACATCTAATAATTACCAATCTAAACTAAAATTATTAGTTCAACCAAAAAGTTAGAATTAATAATAACTTTATCACATAGTTGAAAACGTAAATGAGAGTAATTTACTTTATGACTTGTTGTTTCTTACAATTAAATAAATAGACAACTATTTAATGGATCACGTATATTGTTGTTTCTATGAGCCATGGATAGAATTGATGCGAATTTGTTTTTATTTTTGGTATGACTTCTTAATATATAGACAAAAGTCTACGACATTTAGGTTAGACCGATTATTATAAATTGATAATATAACCGAATTAAATTAAGTCCAAATACGCGAATATAAGTGAAAACCGTTCAAAAATCTGTTTCAATGTTACACTATAAAATTAATTTAATTTATTGACATCTAATAATTAGCAATCAAAATTAGTAGTATTAGTTCCAAAAAAAAAAATTCAGAATTAGTAATATCTTTATGACCTAACTGAAAACGTAAATGAGAGTAATTTTCTATATGTGATTTGCTGCTTATTATAGTTAAATGAATAGACAATTATTTAGTTGCCACATTTATGATAATAGACAATTAAATGAATAGTTTTGCAAAATTTGTTATTTAGATTTTGTTAGTTTATGACAATTAAATGAATTAAAGATAGACATTTTTTTTTTACTAAATGTCATTCAATAAATGTTAGATACATATTTTTAGACAAAGTGTACTATATTCTAATTTGGAAGAAATTTGTTTATAGTATAGATGTATATATGGATATACAATATTGTTTTTTCACTTTTGCTTCTCGTTACCTATGTAGTACAACCTTTCATTGCAATCAAACCCTCGACCACCCTTGTCATACTCAATAATGCATCTTATATGAACAAACAATCCAGGTTCAACTCATGTCAAATATTATATATTAATTTCCAAACCAATTCAATCCAAATGATATAGCATATATATTAGAAAAGAAAAAACTCCAAAATAGAGAAGTAAACAGTGAAGATGGCAAATGATCTGCCACCGCGGGTAGGGTCTCCTGTCGAGCTCGTCGCGTTGTTCCTAACCTGTGTCCATGATCGACGCATAGAAGAGGAGACGCATTCTCCGCCGCCGTCGTGGATCGCCTCTGGTCTCACGATCATCTTCTTCTCTCCTTCATCCAAATTTCGAACTTTCGATGGTTTATTTCTCTTTTTTCGTGCGTCAAATCTGATTCATGCTTTTGGGTATTGGCTTTTTTTAATCCTTTCAAACTTGTAAAACAAAATAACAAAAGATTGGGTAGTGTGTTGATGCAAGAAGGAAATGTTGTGGCGTATGTTTCAAGGAAATAAAGAACTCGCAGAGAGGAATTATCCTATTCATGACTTGGAATAGGCTACAATATTGTTAGCATTGAAGATATGGAGACATTACTTTTATGGAGCAAAATTTATAGTTTTAACTTTTAAGTGATCATAAAAGTCTTAAATATTTGTTTTATCAAAAGAAACTGAACATGAGATAGGAAAGGTCGGTTGACGTCATTAAAGATTATGATTTCATGTTACAGTACCATCCACAAAAGGCTAATATGCTGGCAGATGCACAAAATACAGCAGCTTTCCATGTGGCTGCCATGTTGGTGGAAATGCAAGAATTGGTGGAGGAGTTTCGAAATTTGAATTTGGGTAAATCAAGTGAATTTTTGAACACGATGTTGGAATGTCAAGAAAAGGAAAATTTTATTAAAGGAATTGGAGAAAGGATTGCTGAAAGACGTGAGGTAGAACTTAAACTTGGAGTGGATAGTGGATGGAATGGTAAGACAAAGAGAGATGATTTGTATACCTCAAAATGAAGGTATGAAGAATATGATTTTGGATGTAGGCCATAAAGGAAAGATGTATCACCCTAGTGCCAATGAGATGTATCAAGACTTGAAGAAGTTATTCTAGTGGTAGGAATGAAGAAAGAGGTAGGAGAGTATGTGCAGTCACATTTAATGTGTCAGATGGCTAAGATTGAATACCATAAGGCGAAAGGATTACTCTAATAATTAGATATCCCATAATGGAAGTGGGAAATTGAAGCCATCAATTATGTGGTCGAACTTCCAAAAACTTAGAAGAAATTTGATATCTCGTAATGCTCCAATTAGTGGGCTTTTTTCTTTTTCTTCCAATAATCTATATATTTCAATTTTTTTTTTTATCAAAAACTTAATTTTCAAAACTATATACTAAAATACCTCAATTTCATTACCACATTGCCGAAGTTTTCTCACACGTACGAGATTTTGACGATGCCTTGGTATATCACGAGTTTATTCTTATTCTTCTTGATCTTCATCTTGTTGTTGTTGAGGATGTCTAGGAGGAAGTGTTGCAAAAGAACTACTTCCACCTTGAGTCCAATTAGATATTTGATTAAACGAAGTATATGCATTCCCAAAGCTTAAAATCTAAAAGCTTTGCTGACACATATTATTAAGTAACTAGGTAGTGAACTCAGGTGTATTATAACGAGTATCAAACATGTTATACAATAATTCTTCTTCACTTGATGCAAAGGATAGTCGACGATTGTCTTCTTGATGTGGTTGTTGGCTGTCAAAATTAAATTGTTCCCATGACGTGAACACGTAAGATTGATGTGGTGTGTGGGTATAAGTATGAGGAGGTGGTTGCATGTCAGGAGGTGTTGGTATATAATATTGATTTTGCTGTGTCGTGTTGAGCATTGATTCTTTGAAAAAATGTTGGGTAGATTGTGGTGGAGGTTGGGGTGGATTGACACGAGGATTAACCAATTGGTGTTTTACAGAAATAAATCGTTTGAAATTTTTGCAAAACCAAACCATGTATTCATAACTTGGTTTAAATTCAACATTTAGAGGTGGACCATGAAGAATATGATTCTCTTGTTCATTCCACTATTTGTTCTCATTTCGTAGAATAATGCCCAACTATAGTCAACTTGTTTATGCAAATCTAACTTATGATATTTTTTTCATGTTCCTCGGTGGATGTGGAATTTCTTGAGGTAGTCCAAATTGTATTTTCACTCTATATGTTTGATGCATTTCTATTATGTAGAAACAAATCATATGGTAGATCCATTCCATAGCCAATTGTCTTTTGGACTATCGTATGTTAGATGTTGGTAGGGCCTCCAAATAAACTAATATAGAAAAGGTCTGTTAGTAACATATGCATAAGAAGAAATAAAATAATAGAAATAAATTAACGTTTTAATATATTAAATCGCTAACGGTCATATGATCAATTTTTTATCGATATCCAGTGGTATGATAATGAGGTGTATCACCAAATTTAATACCCTTTCCACTATATCTATGAAAATAAATTTGAATGTTAGTGAATTAATTAATAGTTTTATAAATATTATATTTACCTTTTTGCGAACGGAAAATGAGACTCAAGATTACTTATTGGTGCAAGAAATGGCATATGGTACCATGCCCAAGTATTAAGTAGATGTGAACATCCATCGATCGACATAACACCGGATTCAGATGCACGACACAATTCTCTATAAAGTATCGCCAAGCACTTTGAACCCCAACTGTATTCTCCCGTCTCTCGCAAATCTCTCAACAAGTGCAACCATATAATATGTACTCTATTGTGAGATTTGTCATGCATTAATATGCCGCCGATCAATCTTAAAATGTACGCTCTACAATGTATAATTATTTCTTCGTCCGACGATTCTAGAGTTAACAATGAAAATGTTTCTCTTAACCATTTTAATTTTATAAAATTCCCTTTTCTTTGAGATTCAGGTGGCATGACTCCTAACAAATCTAAAAAACCATATGCCCATCATACCATAGTTGATCTAGTAACTGCTTTATCCCCAACACGTAAGCTAAGTAATAGTGATACATCTTCTAATGTTACATTCATCTGTTGGAAGATGAATCGTGTGGGTTTCAGGTCTCCATCTTTCAACTAAAGCAGTAATAAGTGAATTGTCTATTTATAGCTTTCTATTTGTGATATGTTACCAAACCCGACTTAATTCAACAATGACATTATTAAAAAATTTGGTGCAATGTGTTTATGGTTAAGTGATCTTAAATTTTGAAATGAATCTTGTAAAATATATAAGCAAAGATTAAAAATATATTTGTAGAGATTAGAATGATATGAGTTCTATATTTGCAGGAATTTGAAGAGAATAAAAAATATAATATAATATAATATAAAGTATTGTATTGCTTACAAAATTTTAAATGTGGTGTAGCGCTACTCTGTGATTATCATCATTCTGTAAGACCTATAATTTTAAAGTACCCTTTATGTATTTTTGGTGTATTTTGGATTTTGGCTCGGAGACTTTTAAGCCAAAGTTAATAATATTTTGGAGTTTTATAATCAAAAAGATATTTTGATGCCAATTAAAATTTCTCGTCAATAAATAAATTGAAATTAACTGCGGTGAATCCTTTACGGAGAATTTAATGCGTTACGGGTGAAATGGTAATTTAACAAATATCTAGATATTTTGAGATATTTGTTAAGTTATATTTATTATATCTGACTTGCTGTGTAGTCGAATACAGACTGTTGTATTCGAATACAGACATGCTGTTTTTGCCACTGACTTACTGTGTAGTCGAATACAGACTGCTGTATTCGAATACATTTTGCTACTGACTTGCTGTGTAGTCGAATACAGACTGTTGTATTCGAATACAGACATGCTGTTTTTGCCACTGACTTACTGTGTAGTCGAATACAGACTGCTGTATTCGAATACATTTTGCTACTGACTTGCTGTGTAGTCGAATACAGACTGTTGTATTCGAATACAGACATGCTGTTTTTGCCACTGACTTACTGTGTAGTCGAATACAGACTGCTGTATTCGAATACATTTTGCTACTGACTTGCTGTGTAGTCGAATACAGACTGTTGTATTCGAATACAGACATGCTGTTTTTGCCACTGACTTACTGTGTAGTCGAATACAGACTGCTGTATTCGAATACATTTTGCTACTGACTTGCTGTGTAGTCGAATACAGACTGTTGTATTCGAATACAGACATGCTGTTTTTGCCACTGACTTACTGTGTAGTCGAATACAGACTGCTGTATTCGAATACATTTTGCTACTGACTTGCTGTGTAGTCGAATACAGACTGTTGTATTCGAATACAGACATGCTGTTTTTGCCACTGACTTACTGTGTAGTCGAATACAGACTGCTGTATTCGAATACATTTTGCTACTGACTTGCTGTGTAGTCGAATACAGACTGTTGTATTCGAATACAGACATGCTGTTTTTGCCACTGACTTACTGTGTAGTCGAATACAGACTGCTGTATTCGAATACATTTTGCTACTGACTTGCTGTGTAGTCGAATACAGACTGTTGTATTCGAATACAGACATGCTGTTTTTGCCACTGACTTACTGTGTAGTCGAATACAGACTGCTGTATTCGAATACATTTTGCTACTGACTTGCTGTGTAGTCGAATACAGACTGTTGTATTCGAATACAGACATGCTGTTTTTGCCACTGACTTACTGTGTAGTCGAATACAGACTGCTGTATTCGAATACATTTTGCTACTGACTTGCTGTGTAGTCGAATACAGACTGTTGTATTCGAATACAGACATGCTGTTTTTGCCACTGACTTACTGTGTAGTCGAATACAGACTGCTGTATTCGAATACATTTTGCTACTGACTTGCTGTGTAGTCGAATACAGACTGTTGTATTCGAATACAGACATGCTGTTTTTGCCACTGACTTACTGTGTAGTCGAATACAGACTGCTGTATTCGAATACATTTTGCTACTGACTTGCTGTGTAGTCGAATACAGACTGTTGTATTCGAATACAGACATGCTGTTTTTGCCACTGACTTACTGTGTAGTCGAATACAGACTGCTGTATTCGAATACATTTTGCTACTGACTTGCTGTGTAGTCGAATACAGACTGTTGTATTCGAATACAGACATGCTGTTTTTGCCACTGACTTACTGTGTAGTCGAATACAGACTGCTGTATTCGAATACATTTTGCTACTGACTTGCTGTGTAGTCGAATACAGACTGTTGTATTCGAATACAGACATGCTGTTTTTGCCACTGACTTACTGTGTAGTCGAATACAGACTGCTGTATTCGAATACATTTTGCTACTGACTTGCTGTGTAGTCGAATACAGACTGTTGTATTCGAATACAGACATGCTGTTTTTGCCACTGACTTACTGTGTAGTCGAATACAGACTGCTGTATTCGAATACATTTTGCTACTGACTTGCTGTGTAGTCGAATACAGACTGTTGTATTCGAATACAGACATGCTGTTTTTGCCACTGACTTACTGTGTAGTCGAATACAGACTGCTGTATTCGAATACATTTTGCTACTGACTTGCTGTGTAGTCGAATACAGACTGTTGTATTCGAATACAGACATGCTGTTTTTGCCACTGACTTACTGTGTAGTCGAATACAGACTGCTGTATTCGAATACATTTTGCTACTGACTTGCTGTGTAGTCGAATACAGACTGTTGTATTCGAATACAGACATGCTGTTTTTGCCACTGACTTACTGTGTAGTCGAATACAGACTGCTGTATTCGAATACATTTTGCTACTGACTTGCTGTGTAGTCGAATACAGACTGTTGTATTCGAATACAGACATGCTGTTTTTGCCACTGACTTACTGTGTAGTCGAATACAGACTGCTGTATTCGAATACATTTTGCTACTGACTTGCTGTGTAGTCGAATACAGACTGTTGTATTCGAATACAGACATGCTGTTTTTGCCACTGACTTACTGTGTAGTCGAATACAGACTGCTGTATTCGAATACATTTTGCTACTGACTTGCTGTGTAGTCGAATACAGACTGTTGTATTCGAATACAGACATGCTGTTTTTGCCACTGACTTACTGTGTAGTCGAATACAGACTGCTGTATTCGAATACATTTTGCTACTGACTTGCTGTGTAGTCGAATACAGACTGTTGTATTCGAATACAGACATGCTGTTTTTTTTGCTGAATGCTGAAACAGCCTTGTATTCGAATACAGAGATGCTGTATTCGAATACAACAATGTTGTTTTGTTAAAAACTTCATTTCTCAACCTTGTTTATGCATGTTTGGCATATGGAAACCCTTTTAAGGTGCATGCTTAGTTGAAAGGTTATTTTGAGCATTTAAAATCTTAATTGCTATGTGTTAACTGTTATTTTTTTTGGTTGGTGACCCTTTACAATTATTGTGGAAATCTGGGCTTTGCCCTCAGATGAGAGTCAGGACGGTCCTACCGGTTCGTACCCTACGGACGGGAATGGAGATGGGAACGCTTGACTGCAGTTACGTTAGGAGGATCTCACGGGGCGCGTGGAGATACTCAGGGTGTATAGCTTTTTGGTAGGATGATCAGATTAGGATGATGTATAGGGACTAGGTGTCCTTCTTTTTGGATTGGAGTATTTTTAGTTTGGAAAACTGTACTTATACTAATATTGTCAGTTTGACTTCTTATTTGAATGGGTTCCATGTACCATTTGTTGTTGTGTAAGTGCTTTGGATTTATATTTTGAGAAACTTTTCCGCTGCTTGTAAATTATAATGACTCAATTATTTATCCAAAGGCATTTCCTCGTTTATTTCTCTGTTTTAGTTTAATTTCTTTTGAAAAAAAAAATACACCCTCGCTTTGAAAA
>NC_021164.2:16607031-16607766 GCF_000331145.2 Cicer arietinum | reverse complement strand
TGTGGTATCAGAGCATAGGTTTGGTTTTCTTTGGGGGCTGTGGAACCTTGGTTATAGATTGTAGGTCAACCTTTAGGTTGGGAGTTGTTATCTGATCATGCGTCGGTTTAGGTGGCTTGAGTTGTCAAGTCCAATATAATTATTATGTGTTGCTGTGGTCGGAAGTTAGTTTGGAATTATTTGAAGTAGTGTTAAGACTCTACTTGATAATGGTTTTATAGGAAACCATGCCGCCAAGAAGGAATGACGCTCCGAGAGACAACGCTAATAGGAATGATCAAATGGCGGAGGCTATGAATAACATGGCTGCTTCTGTCGCTGCACAGACTGCTGCCAAGACTCAACGGGGTCTTGAAAAGAGGGGGAGAGAGATCCGTGCTGCAGAGTCAAGAGGGTTAGAAGACTTCCGTCGTTACAATCCTCCTAAGTTTAAGGGGGATGAAAATTCAGAGAAGGCGGATCAATGGATCCAAGAAGTGGAGAAGATCTTTGAAATGATAAATTGTCAGGCGGGAGTGAAGGTCAGCTATGCCACTTCTATGCTGTTGGGGGATGCTGAGTACTTGTGGAGGAGTGCACGGTTATTGATGGGAGCAGCCCACGAGGAGGTGAACTGGGAATCATTTTAAAGGAAGTTTTTAGACAAATACTTCCCGATGAGTACCAGGACTAAACTGGGTGACGACTTTCTGAAACTTCACTAGGGGAGCATGACTGTGGGCGAGTATGCTGCTA
>NC_021164.2:16599938-16606665 GCF_000331145.2 Cicer arietinum | reverse complement strand
GATGTTTCCGTTGTGGGGAAGAGGGACATTATGCTAACGCTTGTACCCCTAACACTCTCACCTGCTACACTTGTCAGAAGCCAGGACACATGGCGAAGGATTGCACGGCTCCAAAGGTGGAACCAGTTGTGAATGTAGCTAGAGCTACCTGTCCTACTGCTAGAGGACGCATAAGCCACAGCTTTCTTGTGTTGCATCAGAACACATCCTAACCCCTGGTGGGATGCATCACAATAAACTTCATAGGGTTCTTCTGATTGCGGTAACACCAATACAGGTGAGGTCGTCAATTTCCTCTTCAGTAACTGGAAGTTTTCTTCACACTTCTCCGTCCATGCGAACGGTTGATCTTTTCTGGTAAGTTGTGTCAGTGGAGCCACAATCTTAGCAAAACCTTCGATAAACCTCCTGTAGTACCCTGCCAGTCCCACAAAACTTCGTATGTCAGTGACAGTCTGAGGCTGTTTCCAAGCAAGAACCGCCTCAATCTTAGCCGGATCTACAGCGATTCCTTCCTTGGTTATCACATGTCCCAAGAAATTCACTTTCTCTAGCCAAAATTCACACTTCGACAGATTGGCATACAATCGCTTCTCGCGTAAAATCTCAAGAACTTGTCGCAAATGTTCTCCATGCTCTTCTTCGGTCCTTGAATAAATCAATATATCATCAATGAATACCACCACGAATTTATCAAGGAACGAATTAAAGATCCTGTTCATGTAGTCCATGAAAATTGCCGGTGCATTGGTAACTCCGAACGGCATAACCAGGTATTCATAATGTCCGTAGCGGGTTCTGAAAGCTGTTTTCTGAATGTCTCCTTCCCTTACTCGGATCTGATGGTAACCCGACTTCAAGTCAATCTTCGAAAATATCGCGGCCCCTCTCAATTGATCCATCAAATCATCGATTCGTGGCAAAGGATAACGATTCTTGATAGTTGCCTTGTTGAGCTGTCTATAATCCACACATAGGCGCGAGCTTCCGTCCTTCTTCTTAACTAGCAAAACTGGAGCACCCCATGGTGATACACTTGGTCTGATGAATTTCTTCTCCAACAAGTCTTCAATTTGGCCTTTGAGCTCATTTAATTCCAATGGCGACATTCGATAAGGTGCCATTGAAATGGGTCCCGTTCCTGGGTGCAAATCAATGAAGAATTCCACTTCTCTTACCGGTGGCAATCCTGGAATTTCCGTTGGAAATACATCCCGATACTCGTTGACAAGTATCACATCTTCTATTTCCACATTTATCTTTGCCTCTACATTTGCTAGAGACAAAAACTCATGAGTCCCTTCACTTAGCGACACTCGGAGTTTGTTAGCAGCTAAATACTTAACAACTCCTGGTTCGGGGAAAAGAACCAATTTCCGAGCACAATCCAAGATCACATAGTGATAAGACATCCAATCCATACCGAGGATGACCTCGAGTGATTGTAGCGGTAAACAAATTAGATTAACCAAGAAATCCCTATTCTGAATAGTCATTCGACAATGTAAACATGCTGAATTTACGGTTAAGGTCTTAGCAGGCGTGGAAACAACCAAATCAAAAGGTAAAGCAGACACAGATAACTTCAAGCGATTCACACAGTCCATAGCAATGAAGGAATGGGTTGCCCCCGAATCAAAGAGTGCAGTTAGAGTGTTACCTGCAATCTCACAATCACGCTGAATCAGATTACCAGATGGATTTCCCTCTTCAGCATTCACACAATAAATGCGTCCTCTAGCAGTAGGACGGGTAGCCCTAGCTACATTCACCACTGGTTCCACCTTTGGAGCCGTGCACTCCCTTGCCATGTGCCCCGACTTCTGACAATTGTGACAGATGGGGATGTTAGTGGTACAAGCACTAGCATAGTGTCCTTCTTTCCCACATCGGAAACATCGAAGCACTTGCCCCATTTGCCTTCCGAAATTCTGGTTCCCTGGGCGACTCGGTCCACCGTTGTTATTCTGGGGGCGATTATAAGGTTTAGCCACTTGTTTTCCCCTATTCTGATAAGTCGCCCGACTAGGGCCTCCCGAATTAAAATTCCCAACTCGGCTAGCCCTCTTGTTCTTCATATCTTCCACTTCTCTACATTTCTCTACCAGCGCTTGGAAACGTTGAATTCCCAAAGGTAAGACGGAATCTTGAATCTCATACTTCAATCCGTCTTGGAAACGATGACACATGAACGGTTCATCAATTTCTTCACGGAAGAACCTGAAATGCCTCGATAGTGATTCAAATTTAGCAGCATACTCGCCCACAGTCAGGCTCCCCTGGTGAAGTTTCAGAAAGTCGTCACCCAACTTAGTCCTGGTACTCATCGGAAAGTATTTGTCTAAAAACTTTCTTTTGAACGATTCCCAGTTCACCTCCTCGTGGGCTGCTCCCATCAACAACCTTGCACTCCTCCACCAGTATTCAGCATCCCCTAGCAACATATACGTGGCATAGCTGACCTTCACTCCAGCCTGGCAGTTAATCATATCAAAGATTTTCTCCACTTCTTGGATCCATTGATCCGCCTTCTCTGAACCCTCATCCCCCTTGAACTTAGGAGGATTGTAACGACGGAAGTCTTCCAACCCTCTTGATTCTGCAGCACGGATCTCTCTTCCCCTCTTTTCAAGATCCCGTTGAGTCTTGGCAGCGGTCTGTGCAGCGACAGAAGCAGCCATGTTGTTCATAGCCTCCGCCATTTGGTCATTCCTAGCGTTGGCTCTCGGAGCGTCATTCCTTCTGGGCGGCATGGTTTCCTATAAGAACCATCATCAAGTAGAGTTTTAACACTACTTCAAATAATTCTAAACTAACGTCCGACTAACAACACACAATTAAATTGGACTTGACAACTCAAGTCACCTAAACCGACACATGATCAGATAACAACTCCTAACTTATAGGTCGACCTACAATCTATAACCAAGGTTCCACAGCTCCCAAAGAAAACTAAACCTATGCTCTGATACCACAATGTAACACCCAGTTTTTTCAAAGCGAGGGTATATTTTTTTTTTTCTAAAAGTAATTAAAACGAACAAAGAATAAATCAGGAAATGCTTTTGGATAAATAATTGAGTCATTATAATTTACAAGCAGCGGAAAAGTTTCTCCAATTACAAATCCAAAACATTTCTACATAAACATCAAATGGTACATGGGACCCATTCAAAGATGATATAAAACTGATAATATTTGTATAAGTACAGTTTTCCAAAACTAAAATACTCCAAACCAAAAAGAAGGACCCCTAGTCCCTATACATCATCCTAATCTGATCATCCTACCAAAAACTATACACCCTGAGTAATCTCCACGCGCCCCGTGAGATCCTCCTAACACAACCGCAGTCAAGCATTCCCATCTCCATCCCTGTCCGTAGGGTACGAACCAGTAGGGCCGTCCTGACTCTCATCTGAGGGCAAAGCCCAGATTTCCACAATAGTGTAAAGGGTCACCAACCAGAAAATAACAGATAACACATAGCAATTAAGTTTTTGAATGCTCAAAACAACTTTTTAACTAAGCATGCACCTTAACAGGATTTTCAATGTGCGAAAAGTTCATACATTACATTGCCAATGAAAATGAAGGTAAAATGCAGTTCTCGATCTCCTAATTAACACATGATAAAACAAGGCATGGATAGATTCATGAGCAATTAATCATACAACTAAAAATGAGGATTTTCACTGAGCCAATCGATTGGGCAATCGATTGGGGTGAAGATTTTTAATGAAAACAGAATCCTGGGCTGAATTCAATCGATTGGTAAATCGATTGATTGGTTCCTGAGCCCCTGGTTTCGAGCCAATCGATTTCCTAATCGATTTGGTGAGGGATTCTTAATGAAAACAGAATCCTGGGCTGAATTCAATCGATTGGTAAATCGATTGATTGGTTCCTGAGCCCCTGACTTAAGGCCTAATCGATTGGGCAATCGATTTCTTAACTGATTCCTTTGAAAATTGTTTTCGAAATCGATTGGCTAATCGATTTTGTGAATTGGCCAAGTCCCTGTTTACCCATCCAATCGATTGGGAAATCGATTTCCCTGATCAGTTTTCCAAAAATTCATGAATTAACCTAAGTCATTCCTAATCAAGTTCACCACTTAACACTTAGCAATTTCTACGCGATTACTACGACACACAAAGGTTCGATAACCATCATACTCACACACAATACACAACACATAGCACTTAACACCTTCATCTCAGTTATCACGATAAATCAAAATTCGAATCACTCAATCATAAACTCAAATCAAACATGACTCGCGTGCCAGGCACCCTAATGCAATGCGTATATGCCAAAATGCATGGACTCGGAATTCCAAACCAAAACCCTCCTCGAAGGGCCGTAAATCATAATTGTACCGCCTATCGCAGGCCAAAGTACCAATTACCGAGGTGCCACCTATCACGGGTCAGCACGATTTACTAAAATGCGTAAATCATAAACGTACCACCTATCACGGGTCAGTACAGTTACCATGGTGTCACCTATCACGGGTCAACTCGATTTTCTAAATAGTAACTCGTAAACGTACCACCTATCACGGGTCAGTACAGTTACCATGGTGTCACCTATCACGGGTCAACACGATTTACTAAAAGAAAAAGCGGGAATCGTAAACGTACCGCCTATCACAGACCAGTACTGTTTACCTAGGTGCCACCTATCACGGGTCAGCACAATTCACCAAAAATGTAAATCGTAAATGTACCACCTATCACGGGTCAGTACAGTTTACCGAGGTGTCACCTATCACGGGTCAACACGATTTACTAAAAGAAAAAGCGGGAATCGTAAACGTACCGCCTATCACAGACCAGTACTGTTTACCTAGGTGCCACCTATCACGGGTCAGCACAATTCACCAAAAATGTAAATCGTAAATGTACCACCTATCACGGGTCAGTACAGTTACCATGGTGTCACCTATCACGGGTCAACACGATTTACTAAAATGTAAATCGCAAACGTACAACCTATCACGGGTCCGTACAGTTTACCAAGGTGTCACCTATCACGGGTCGACACAATTTACCAAATGAAATGCATGAGCATACACAGACTCCATTCACAACAATCGTTAAGCAAATGCAGATATTAAAAGATTCCCCATTTTTAATACCCATTTAACTTAAACGACTTTCAAACAACATTAATTAAATAAGTCATTAAGAGATTCCCCGTTCTTAATACCGATTTATCTTAATGATTTTCAAAACAAAACGTTAAGCAAACAGTCATATTAAGAGATTCCCCATTCTTAATACTCATTTACCGAAACGATTTTCAAAAACGATAGTTAAGTAACCGAGACATTAAGAGATTCCCCATTCTCAATGCCCAGTTAACTTAAACATTTTCCTCAAATACACATTAAGTAAACCGAGGTATTAAAAGATTCCCCATTTTTAATACCCATTTAACTTAAACGACTTTCAAACAACATTAATTAAATAAGTCATTAAGAGATTCCTCGTTCTTAATACCGATTTAACTTAATGATTTTCAAAACAAAACGTTAAGCAAACTGTCATATTAAGAGATTCCCCATTCTTAATACTCATTTACCGAAACGATTTTCAAAAACGATAGTTAAGTAACCGAGACATTAAGAGATTCCCCATTCTCAACGCCCAGTTAACTTAAACCTTTTCCTCAAAAGCACATTAAGTAAACCGAGGTATTAAAAGATTCCCCATTTTTAATACCCATTTAACTTAAACGACTTTCAAACAACATTAATTAAATAAGTCATTAAGAGATTCCCCGTTCTTAATACCGATTTAACTTAATGATTTTCAAAACAAAACGTTAAGCAAACAGTCATATTAAGAGATTCCCCATTCTTAATATGACTGTTTGCTTAACGTTTTGTTTTGAAAATCATTAAGATAAATCGGTATTAAGAATGGGGAATCTCTTGATATTTCTGTTTGCTTAATATTTGTTGTGAAAATCGTTTAAGTTAAGTGAGTATTAAAAATGGGGAATCTTTTAATATCTGCATTTGCTTAACGATTGTTGTGGATGGAGTCGATATATTGAAAACCGTGCAGACCCGTGATAGGTGGCACCTCGATAAACGATACGGGCCCGTGATAGGCAGTACGTTTATGGTTTTCGGTTTTTTTGTAAATTGTGCAGACCCGTGATAGGTGGCACCTCGATAAACGATACGGGCCCGTGATAGGCAGTACGTTTATGGTTTTCGTTTTTTTGTAAATTGTGCAGACCCGTGATAGGTGGCACCTTGGTAAATAGTACTTTGGCCTGTGATTTCTCGCTTTTTCTTTTAGTAAATCGTGTTGACCCGTGATAGGTGACACCTCGGTAAACTGTACTGACCCGTGATAGGTGGTACGTTTATGATTTACGCTTTTTAGTAAATCGTGCTGACCCGTGATAGGTGGCACCTCGGTAATTGGTACTTTGGCCTGCGATAGGCGGTATAATTATGATTTACGGCCCTTCGAGGAGGGTTTTGGTTTGGAATTCCGAGTCCATGCATTTTGGCATATACGCATTGCATTAGGGTGCTTGGCACACGAGTCGTGTTTGAATCAAGTATATGATTGAGTGGTTTGAATTGGAATTGTGGTGGTAATTGTGTTGGAATTGCTAAGTGTTATGCATTGATTATCGTGTGTGAGTGCGATGTATTGTAAAACTGTTTTGAAAACCAATTCGTCATGGTGATTGTGTGGGT
>NC_021164.2:16594521-16599429 GCF_000331145.2 Cicer arietinum | reverse complement strand
ATGGGAATGCTTGACTGGAGCTACGTTAGGAGGATCTCACAGGGCGCGTGGAGATCACTCGGGGTGTATAGTTTTTTGGTAGGATGATCAGATTAGGTTGATGTATAGGGACTAGACGTCCTTCTTTTTGGGTTGGAGTATTTTAATTTGGAAAACTGTACTTATACTAATATTGTCAGTTTGACACCTTATTTGAATGGGTTCCATGTACCATTTGTTGTTGTGTAAGTGCTTTGGATTTATATTTTGAGAAACTTTTCCGCTGCTTGTAAATTATAATGACTCAATTATTTATCCAAAGGCATTTCCTCGTTTATTTCTCTGTTTTAGTTTAATTTCTTTAAAATAAATAAATAAATAAATACACCCTCGCTTTGAAAAACGGGGCGTTACACATTCCATAACAAAGTCATTTAGATGACAATAAAATTGTGACTATGAGCATAGAAGAAATATGTATATTTGAATAGTTGAAGAGTGAAATTTTGGTTTGTGGAGAATGATCATAAACTTGACCTATTTATAGAGTCTCAAATATGGTTGAGTTTGTGGTCGAAGAAGTAATAAGATTTCATCTGTCGAACGAACAAACATAACATAAAATTCAATTGGCCCCATTTAAAAAATCCATACTCGTTCAATGAAGGACTTCAATGACCAATAGGATGCCATGCATGGCTTCACACAAGAAGAGTAGGCCACTTTGAAAATGATTGATTTATGCACGGAGAAAACTGAACAGAGAAGACTAGACATAGAAGAATATGTTTTTATTCCTTTACTTTTGTAAGTCATTTGTGAGTTCTCAATGTGCAAGGAATAAGTTCTGATTCCATCATCAAGTCGCCATTTGGAATGACGATTTTCCAGTTGTGCATAACAATCACCTATTGTTATGGTGACTTCCAGGGAACCTATCGCAAGGTCGCCTTTTGGAATGGCAACTTCCAGGGAATCTATCACAAGGTCGCCTTTTGGAAAGGCGATTTGATAACGCTTCTAGGAAAAGAAGTGTATGCACGCGGAGCTTGCTTGTTGGATGTGTATAAGTATCTTCCATTATTTTATGTACATTTCATCTGAATTTGTTAAATCATATCAATGGCACCAAAAAGTGTAGTTTTCCTGATTTACTACAATGATGAAATATGTGAAATATAAGATATTGATAAATATTTCAAAAGTGAGGAAAACAAATGTATCCGAGTTCATTATATATGCAACCGTACTTACTTGAAGAAAAAAATTGAAGCAAAGTTGAAGTTAGAAAATAATAAGAGGGTGTCTAATATAATTTTTTGACACCCTGCCTCCTTTGGCCAAGGTCTAGTTCATTATGAATTGTTAAATGTTGAAGACAACGGGGATGTTCAACTCATGTATGATGTTCATAAACAATGGTCGCAACTCGGTTATATCGAGTTATATGTCACGTTTGAGGATGGTCATCCATTATCAGATGTTGGTCAACCATCACCCTCAACCACACCTCACCCTAAATACAATTTTCAAACACAAAACACTCATTCTTTTCAAAATTATGAATCTTACCAACCTGAACCATATCAACTAGAACCATACTAACCCGAACCATAATTTGACCAAGTCGAAACATCTAAACCTGAACCATCTCAACCTAAACCGTATATTCCACTAGGAAGAAGAAACATACTTTGACGGGGAGGATGGCGACGACGACGATCTAGAGACATAACCCCATGTAATTGCAAAAACATACGATCCACCATTCCATATGCGTAACCTAAACTTGAATTATGCTTACCAATCCTCTGAATTTGATATGCCTTCTAATGATCCACCTCCATTAGATGCATCTCTTGAGATTGGAATGAAGTTTAATAGCAAACCAGATTGTCAACTTGCAATTAAACACTACCACATAAAATACTCACTTAATTATTGTGTAGCGCAATCTAATCAATACAGGTATATAATTAAATGTGTGAATCTACAATGCTTGTTCAAATGTAGCGCAATCTAATCATATGCGAAAGCATAAAGTTGCTTTTGAAAGCTAGCCCATCAATTAAAGTGAAGGTGATAATTGCACATATTCGGGTATGGTACAACTACACAATCACCAATAGAAAGACATGGATGGCAAAGAACAAAGCTATCGAAACGATTTATGGGAACTGGGAAATGTCTTACAATGACCTTCCAAGGTGATCGTTGGCTATGCAAAAATTTCTTCTAGGAACTATTGTGGAAATGGAAGTATCACCTGCATATTCTGATAATACTCTGTTACAGGGTTCAAAAATTTTCAAACAACTATTTTGGGCTTTCCCTCCGTGCATCTCTAGGTTCAAATTTTGTAAACCATTTATCTTAGTGGATGGAACTTGGTTGTACGACAAGTACAAAGGGACTCTATTAATAGCCATTATACATGATAGGAACAAAAATAAAATTCCCATTACTTATCCACTTGTGGAAGGTGAGACAAATGGTGCTTGGAGCATTTTTTTTTAATAAAAATCATAGAAGGTACGCCACACCTCAAGTCAACGTTTGTTTTACTTCAGATAGACACAAATCCATTAAAAGTGCTTATAATAATCCAAATAATAGTTGGCATGATCCTCCGTCAACACATGTGTACTGCATCCGACACATTGCACAAAATTTCATGAGAGAGTTTAAGGACAAGGAATTTCAAAGAAAAATTGTTTGTATGAGTAATGATCTAATTCTTCTTAGTATATTTTCCACTTATCACTTTATAATACTTGTTACTTTTTACATGAATTATAATAGGATATGCATTAAGTGAGCCATCATTCAAATATTATCGCAATGAAACCAGGATGGAAAATTCAAAGGCTTTAAGATGGGTCGATAATACCCCCCAGAATAATGGACTATGGCGTATTCTGAAGGTCGACGATGGGGACACATGACAATAAACATTCTCGAGTCAATCAACGCATTGCTCAAGGGTACACGCAATCTCCCAATCACTGCTTTGGTACAATCAACATTCTATAGATTGAGAGTTTTATATGCAGAAACGAGACAACTATATCAGACCTCATTAGCACATTAAATACCTTAGTGCATTGCGCCCTTGGCCTTGCGCATTGAGCTAGTGAGTTTTAAACACACGTTATGTAGTTTCAAAACCATTTTTTTTTCTAAAACTCTCCACCTTCTCTACCATTCAAGCAATTCCACTTTCTTGCATTTTTCCCCGTCAATTGTTTTTCACCTTTCAAACTCAACAATGGAAGATAGATCACCTATCATAGGGATCAATCAATCCAAAATGAGGTGAGTTTACAACCACAATGAATTTGATGATTTCCATTTATGCTCCATCTATGACACCCTAAACCCCAAAATAATATATATAATAATTTATATAATATTCCTATAAAATTTGCACCGGATAAATAAAATTTATTTCCAATAAAATAAAATCTTTTATTTTTAATTTAGGATATTGCGGTTCTCAAAAAAAAAAATAAAACACTTTAAACTTAATTTTTTCATTAAAATAGTGAAATCTCAATAAGCTTGATTTAAGTATAATTATTTGGTTTAATTCTAAAAACTAACTAGTACTTCTAAGGTTTTCATACAAAAATTCATTTCAAATTAAATAAGAAAATACAAATTACAACCCTTATTCCCAGTGTCACCTATCAGAGCTGGGTTCCTCCCAAACTTGAACTTCAAGACTCATTAACCTGTAACAACTGTATTTTGCAAACGCAGAGTCAAGTCAGTCAAACACAGACAACGAAGGAGGTGAGTTTTGAAATCATGTTAATAGTATAATATAAATAAGAAGAACATGCAATTAATCATAAAAAAATTGTATCATTACACAAACATTCTTCAAGGAAAAACATAGCATTATAAAGTCAAAACCACTCAAGGAAAATCAATAAATTTGTCTATAACATCAAATCATCTAAGAAAATTATTATCGCTTTTGAAACACAGGGGTCACAATAAAACAATCACAAGAAAATGCAATGTTATGCATGAGCTTATACTCTACTTCACAATGTGGTACCATTCTAATTCTGAAGTACTTGGTTAGGAGGCTTGATACTATGCCACCATCCCGGTGGACGGACAATTCAAATTGGCCCTGTCCTCATAGATCCCCTCAACTCAACCCGAGACACATATACGTCATAATCGAGGTAAGCGTGTGTTGCTTGGTAGCTCCCGACAATTCGAGTGCTACCTCCAGGTCACCTAGGAATTCCCCACCCGTATACCTCCAAGGTCTAACAATCTTGTCTTAAGGCTCGACAGCAGACCGCCACAATCAGACTCATTCAGTTGTACTTCACCGGAATCACTAGGCTTGTCAGGCCCTACCTATATGATGACAAAATAATATTCACTTCACAAATTCTCAATATTTATTTTCTCCCCTCGTTAGCTTAGACTACTCCATTAAGAGCATCATCTTTATAAATCATCACTATTTCATCATATATGGGGTACTCCAATATTCTCATCACAATTTTATAACTTCATTAATCATACATAATCATAATCATCGTATAGATTCAATACAATTTTATAACATAACTAATCATACATAATCGTAATCATCATATAAACTTGTAAGACCCATAATTTTAAAGTACACTTTATGTATTTTATATATTTTGGATTTTGACTCGGAGGCTTTTTTAGCCAAAGTTAATAATATTTTGGAGTTTATATGATCAAAAAGTTATTTTGGCGCCGTTTAGAATTACTCGTCGATAAATAAATTTAATTTAAGTGCGGAGAATCCTTTACGTAGAATTTAATGCGTTACGGGTGAAATGGTAATTTAACAAATATCTGGATATTTTGGGATATTTGTTAAGTTATATTTAATATATATATATATATATATATATATATATATATATA
>NC_021164.2:16588682-16593377 GCF_000331145.2 Cicer arietinum | reverse complement strand
AAATCGCGTTGACCCGTGATAGGTGACACCATGGTAACTGTACTGACCCGTGATAGGTGGTACGTTTACGAGTTACTATTTAGAAAATCGAGTTGACCCGTGATAGGTGACACCATGGTAACTGTACTGACCCGTGATAGGTGGTACGTTTACGATTTACGTTTTTGGTAAATTGTGTTGACCCGTGATAGGTGACACCTTGGTAAACTGTACTGACCCGTGATAGGTGGTACGTTTACGATTTACGTTTTTGGTGAATTGTGCTGACCCGTGATAGGTGGCACCTCGGTAAACAGTACTGGTCTGTGATAGGCGGTACGTTTACGATTCACGCTTTTTCTTTTAGTAAATCGTGTTGACCTGTGATAGGTGACACCTCGGTAAACTGTACTGACCCGTGATAGGTGGTACGTTTATGATTTACGCATTTTAGTAAATCGTGCTGACCCGTGATAGGTGGCACCTCGGTAATTGGTACTTTGGCCTGCGATAGGCGGTACAATTATGATTTACGGCCCTTCGAGGAGGGTTTTGGTTTGGAATTCCGAGTCCATGCATTTTGGCATATACGCATTGCATTAGGGTGCTTGGCACGCGAGTCGTATTTGATTTGAGTTTATGATTGAGTGATTTGAATTTTGATTTATCGTGGTAATTACGTTGAAGGTGCTAAGTGTTATGTGTTGGTTATTGGGTGTAAGTATGATGGTTATCGAGATCCCAATTGCCGTGGTAATCGCGTAGGAATTGCTAAGTGTTAGGTTGTGGACTTGATTAGGAATGACTTGAGTTAATTCATGAATTTTTGGAAAAATGATCAGGGAAATCGATTTCCCAATCGATTGGATGGTAGACAGGGACTTGGCCAAATGGACAAAATCGATTAGCCAATCGATTTTGTAATCAGTTTTCGAAAATCATTTACGAAATCGATTGCCCAATCGATTGGGCCTTAAGTCAGGGACTCATCCATATTCGACCAAATCGATTTGGAAATCGATTGGCTTAAAACCTGGGGGCTCAGTACTCACTCAATCGATTGCCAAATCGATTGATTCAGCCCAGGATTCTGTTTTCATTAAGAACCTTCACCCCAATCGATTTCCCAATCGATTGGCTCAGTGAAAATCCTCAGTTTGAGTTAGATGATTGATTACTCATTAACTTATCCATGTCTTGTTTTGTTATGCGTTAATAAGGAGATTGAGAACTTCATTTTACTTTCATTTTTAATTGGCAAAGTATTGTATAAACTTTTCGCATATTGGAAATCTTGTTAAGGTGCATGCTTAGTTGAAAAGTTATTTTGAGCATTCAAAAACTTAATTGCTATGTGTTAACTGTTATTTTTTGGTTGGTGACCCTTTACAATTATTGTGGAAATCTGGGCTTTGCCCTCAGATGAGAGTCAGGACGGTCCTACCGGTTCGTACCCTACGGACGGGAATGGAGATGGGAACGCTTGACTGCAGTTACGTTAGGAGGATCTCACGGGGCGCGTGGAGATCACTCAGGGGGTATAGCTTTTTGGTAGGATGATCAGATTAGGATGATGTATAGGGACTAGGTGTCCTTCTTTTTGGATTGGAGTATTTTTAGTTTGGAAAACTGTACTTATACTAATATTGTCAGTTTGACATCTTATTTGAATGGTTTCCATGTACCATTCGTCGTTGTGTAAATGTTTTGGATTTATAATTGGAGAAATTTTTCCGCTGCTTGTAAATTATAATGACTCAATTATTTATCCAAAGGCATTTCATGATTTAATTCTTTGTTTGTTTTTAATTACTTTTGAAAAAAAAAAAATATACCCTCGCTTTGAAAAACGGGGTGTTACAAAACTCATCATAATTTTATAACATCACTATTGTCGATAAAAAATCAGCATTATCATCCCGCATACATATATCATACCATGCATCCATATTTTACTATCACATCACATAAATTCGTCTAATCAAACATATGCATCAAATTCATTTGAAATCAAATATCATAATAATATCAAATACCACGCATTTAACGAAATTAAATCAATCAACACCTTATAAATATTTCTATTCCATAATTTAATCTCACAATTTCCATACTTTCACATTAATAGATTTATCACTCAAAGGGCTACTGTTGTACGTAGCGAGCCCCTGATGAATCGTTAGGAAATAAAGTTTTCCCGTTCATCTAACATTATATTATACCCATGAATTCAAATGCTCTCTCACCCCTTACCTTATTTCGACGCATTCACACACAAATACGATTCCACGAGCAAACCGCTTTTGTTCATTGACTCTTTGTCCTTCAATCGATCTAACTCGACAATTTATGGGTAAACGTTAAAAATAAATTATCAGAAGATACTCTAAAAACTAAATTTTGAAAACGGTGCAAAATAACGAATTCTACAAATGGAGAAGTTGGGTATTTTACAGAGAAATTGGGGTTATTAAAAATCTGGAAAATTATGTTTAATTGACGAGTTAAATGAATGAAATAACATACTTAAATTTGGGCGAAAATAGAAAAAGTTTTCTGGAACAGTTATCGATCACCGGTGTCAAACGATAGGTTATTGTTTTGGTTTTACGGCTGCCCTTTCAACTCCCTTTCCTTTTTTTTTATTTTATTTTATTAAGAATTAGGGTTCACACATGGATCAAACCCATTGGTCCATTTGTGTATGTTTTTGTTTTACTATTATTATTTTTATTATGCTAAAATAAAATTAATAGTTATTTAATCTCCCTTTTAATATTACTCCAAACACAGTTTTCCAAACATTACTAATATTTTATAAATTAGAGTAATTAAAATAATCAATATATTACTAATAATTGAAACTCACATTCAAAATAATCGCTACAATTATAATTATTTTTCAAAATACTCACATTATAATAATACCATCATATTAGAAAATAGTCAAAATTATAAAATAAATAAATATAACATCAATATTTTCTATTAATTACTAAATCATAATAAATATATATAAAATCACAATGTCATAACAAGTATATAAAAATAAACAAAATCAAAAACAATATCAATTCTATGTCAAGATAATTATTTATAAAAATATAACTAAAAATAGAAAATAATTATAAATAATTGAAATATAACTATGTGCATACTTAAGATCAGTCAAGTGCACAGAAAAATATTACATTAATTGGGTACGCGTATATACACGTAAAATCGCATAAAATCTTTTTCTTTAAAATATTACACTAAAATGCTATTATTTTTTCTAAAAATATATCAAATAATAAAATATAAAATTTATTATTTGTATTGCTCATTTAATATAATATTTATAAAACTAGCACATCGTAGAAAGCACCCATATGACGAAAATTATCCCAAAATTTATCAACATATATTATAAAATAATTTTAACATCAAATTAATTATTTAAAATCCTATTCATTAATAAAATAGTTTATTATAAAATTTGGAGTGTTACACCATCTCTAATGAGAGTAGCCATTCCCAAACTATATCTCGTAAAATCAATCCGCAAAGAGCTTTTGACCTTAACCGATTTGATTACCCCTTTTCACCAATGAGTTAAGGAGTAGAGGATGGGATAAATTCAACTGTTATATTATTGAAGCCAATGAAGCATGGGTGGAAGAGTTATACAACAAGGCATTATGTCATGAAAAATGAAGGGCAAACGTGAAGATACTGTGTGAGGGGGAAGTATATATGATAACTCTTTATCATATGCATATTTTTAAGTGTCTTTTAAGTAATTATTTATTAGTTTAATTGCAGTTTTATTCGCTCTATTATTACTAATTCACGGAAATGGTCCCCTTATTTTAAAAGTTGACAATTTTGGATTCACGGAAATGGTCCCCCTATTTTAAAAGTTAACAGTTTTGGTTCATCTGTCAGATTTTTGAACTAAAAATGACGACGTGAAATGTTAAAATTTCCGAGTTAAAAAATCAAAAGGAGGGATCAAAACTGTTGACTTTTAAATAGTGTATTTGGGGAATACATGTTAAAATATTAAGAAGAACAATTATATTATAAATAGTTAGACTAATAATATGCAAGTTACATAGCAAATATAATATGAACTCCAAGAAATTGAAACATTATAACAAAAAAGCTATAGAACTCACATATTGAGCTCTTTCAACTTGGTGATTAGATGAGATTAAGAATTGAGTGATCCAATTCTCAACAGTTGATATTGAGGAAGAGAAAAGAGAATGATGCCAAAAAGGATGCAATAAATTCTATCATATGATGGGCTTAAGCTACAAAGCAATTTTGTAATATAAAACCAAATGATTTTAATTGAAAAATGAGAGTTACCAAATTTATTATACGATATAATTATGCAATAATGAGTTAGGAGAGAGTATGTTTTAGTTATAAAATTGGTGCAACAACAATAAATAAAGAATAAAATTGAAATATTAATCAATGGAAGAATGGATGTAATGTAAGAGTGACAGTAAGATGATTTCTTAAGGTGCCACATTGAATATATTTGATGTGACAAAAGTGCCGGTAGATATATTCAAGAGGTTGTTTTAATATACTTTTAATAGGTAAATATTTTTTTTAATGTTTTCAGAAATTTTTACCAAAAAAAGCTATAGAAGGTATTGTATTGTACCACAATACTATAATTATAGTATATATATATATATATATATATATATATATATA
>NC_021164.2:16583392-16588525 GCF_000331145.2 Cicer arietinum | reverse complement strand
CATTATATATATATATATATATATATATATATATATATTAAAATAGGTTTACAACATGAACAATAAAAATAACAAAAAAAATTGAGAGAGAAATTGTTTTAAGAATTATTTTTATTTTTAAAATAAAAAGGGCATGTGAATGATCTTAAACAAAACAAGTAAATATGCATGATACCATAGAAAATCATGTAATGGATAACAATGTCCAAACAAATGATATTACTAATCTTGAAATTTATTTAAAGTCACTTTTTTTTTAAAAAAAAAATTATAAAAATAATTTGGATTACATTCAACTATTTAGCATATACATAATGAAACATGTAATGTTGTAGTGATCAAAAAGAGGCAACAAAATGTTTCCCCCATCAGTTGTGTTGCTTCAAAATAGTTCATATAAATTGTGGCAAACAAATGATAAAGAAGATATTTTGAATTAGTATTGTAATATACTGGTAAAAAAAAGTTAAGAGATACATTACATATGATCAAGACACGACTCATCTTTTGAAATCAGTAAAACAAATAAAATATAATTTGAAAAGGGAACATAACTAAATGATGATATTAGAAAATAGATTAAAACTTGTATCAATAAAAGTATGTGATAGGGAAATTTTGTTGTATATGGAACATCAAAGATCTCGTTCTATATTAAAATAGATTATATTATAAACCACTATTACTTTTTTTTTTATCGAATTGTAAATTGTTGGTTTGAACTCTAACACTATAGATAATTGAAAAAAAAAAAAAAAAAACAGTTTTAGGAGTTGAGAATGTAGCATGTGGGCTATCAAGCTTTGAAGGGGTATCAAGTATGCATTAAGAATATTAGAAGAATGAGAATTTATTTTTGTAGGTTTGAGAGTGTGATTTATAAGGTACTAATTAATTTGAAAAATTTATTAGTGAGTATTTGTACTTTAACCAATATAATTCTTATAGAGTGAAATCAATATTGTGGTAAATGACACCAATAATTTTTTATTTTATTTGTAATTAAAGTGGATATCATCCGCAAGCAACTACGAGAACTAATGTTTTATTTCGAGTTACGCAGGATTTTATTTCGAATTATGCAGAATCACAATGTGTGAAAAGAATATTGTACACACACACACACACACACACACACACACACACATATATATATATATATATATATATATATATATATAATAGATCAAATAAAACGAATCCAAATATAGTATGGGCATAAGTTGTATCTAAAGAATTTAATCTTAATCTAAATAGATTATAACTTATTTAATATAATGTTGAGATGGTTCAATATTTATGTAGAGAATAATATTTGATATTTATTTTTCCTTATTTAATTATTTGAGGTAACTATGAAGTGCGGTGTACAATTAATAGAAAGTCATTGACATTAAGGGGCAATAGATATGAAAGATTGATATTGTAAATACTCTTGTAGTTTTTCGAAGAGTTGTAACATTGTTGAATAAATCACATTAAAATTTAACATATAATAAAATGACCATTGAGATATAATATAGGACGACTATGATGGAGACATTAAGGCCCCTAACTAGTATAAAACATGATTTTAAGCACAAACATTAAAATCACTTACCGAAATGGCTTCCTTTTTCTTGTCCTTACTAGTTTTTTTCTTTGGTGCCCTTATCATTGTTCCACAAGGTCTTGCAAATGTTTAGCAAGTCCAGCAAAAGGGTAGGGGAAGTGGAAAACCCGTTCATCGACCAATTGAAAAAAAAACCCGAATTCGAACCCGTAGATCGACCAACTGAAACGCCACCCATACAAAAACCTGAAAAAATAAAACCACCAATTGGAAAAAAAACAATTATTTGGAAGATAATATCCATTTTCTAAAGCATGCATGGAATAAGGATATCTATTAAATAAGTCACCGATGGTTGTTTTATACATTTTGTACAATGTTGGGCAAAGTTAATAACATCATATGTGTCGTATTAATAACAACAAATTTACAAATAAATAAATGTTATGCTTTTGAGATTGTGTTTGTACTGGTTGTTGTGTTATATATGTAATTTATGATTAAGTATTATTTTCTTTGAGTATAAACTTAAGTACTTTAATATATCATTTATAAGCACAAACTTATATTTGTTAGACTTTGTATAAAAAAAGATTGGTTATTCAAAAACATGAAGGCCTTATACTCTTATTCACTATTTTTATGTTTAATCGGAGTTTTTCAAAGGCATGATGTAGCATGTTAGCAACTTAAAATTTTATTTGATATCTATGTCCGTAAAGAAATCACAAGATCTATCTTTAAATAGACTAAAAATTTAATTTAGGAGCAATGTTACCTTAGTTTGATAAAAAAAAAAAATCAAGCATGTTTATCGCTTCCGAATAAATACAAATACAATTATTAGTTAGATTTTGTATAAAATAATTTATTTCAATTTTTCTTAAAATTATAATTATTGGCCTCTCTCATTCATAATACAAAACAAAGCAACATTCATGTTCAATAACGTATCTTAGCATTAATAATTTGTTGCTCTATGTTGAAATATGTAGATTTTGAAGTGCTGATATGGTTCGGAAGCATATCAACATCCTTTGAGAGGTAGAAAAAATTGATTTATGAAATACAAGTTCATTAAAAAATAAATACCAATCCCTCCATTTTACAAGTATCATTTTGGCAAGTAAACAAATTTTATGTTTGACAAGTGAGGTAGACATTGCATCATGCACAAACTTTTATCGACCATTGGTTTTATAAGTTTCATCATTGGATCAAAGGAGGTATTACGAGACTTAATGATTCAATGGTGGAATATAAACCTATGCATTGTGCAAGATGGTCTTACCTATGCACATTAAAGAAATCTAATTATTTTTGTCTTCATATCTACACATATGCTAAAATTTCTCTGATATTAATATACTAATATTTTCCATCACATTTTGAAATCTATTTAAATAAAATAGACCATGTATTTCAAGAGTTATGTAAAAGTTTGTATAAATCAAATTACCTCACGATATTTGTTGGGAAAAATAGCATAAGTTCAAAAGAATTAAGAGACAATCACAACACAAGAATATAACGTGGAAACTCCAAAACCGGAGAAAAAACACCACGACCGCTGCCTGAACCGGCAACCAGAGAATTAATACTATGTGAAAATTGTTACAACACATAGACTTCTCTCACTCACACCCCAGACACCCCAGTACAACCACACTCTTACAAAGCAAATATTTAAACTAAGTCAGATACAAGCTTAAAGTGCTATTGCTGACTGGTGCATTTGAAAACAAAGGACCAAACCCCAATATATAGCCTTGGCCTTCTCCTTATTCTCCCACACTAAATGATGTGGGACTTGCAATCAACCCCAACAATCATACTCCACCATCAAAAGTACACTTCACTTGGAACTAAACCATCCCAAGAATTTTCTCCACTTGGAACTAAACCATTCCAAGAATTTTCTCATGTCGAAACCTAGCTAAAATTTATGGTGCAACTCCCATGTTGGCTTCCAGGAAGTTCTTCAGCCATCGACAAATCACCACACACCTTGCATCAATGCCAACCAATGCCCGTGTGCTGTTCTGAATCCGCTAGCAATAACTTGTCCTTTTTCATGGTATAGCGGAAATACCATAAGGACAAACTTTATCTTCTAGATGAGATCACCATCATCTCCCCAAACAAGGGAGACCTTGCCAGCACTTGTCTCAGAGTCTTTTTCAGATACTGCTCCACCTGGACAATTTCTCTTCACATGCCCAGACTTTCCACACTCCCAGCACACCAAATTCTTTGCATGTATCTTCTTCCTATTAGCCCCACTTCTAGTTAGCAACATTGAGTTTGATGAAGCGCTTTCATCATTTTTCATTCTCCTTTCTTCAGAAATAATTTTAGTTGCAACTTCTTCAAAACTCAAACTTTCCTTCCGATACATCAGAACAGGTTTAAGATGAACATAGGAAGGTGGAAGGGACAAAATGAACCTTAACGCTTTATCTTCATCATCAATCTCAACTTTGATAGATTCCAACTCAGAGACAATATTATTCAAAGTACTAAGATGATCAGAGATTTTCGTACCTTCATCCATGCGCAGATTATGGAATTGCTCTTTCAACAACAACCGATTTGAGATGCCCTTAGCCTGATACAACCCTTCAAGCTTCTCCCAAAGTTGCTTGGCTGATGACCTTGTCTCAGAGTCTTTTTCAGATACTGCTCCACCTGGACAATTTCTCTTCACATGCCCAGGCTTTCCACACTCCATGTTGGAAGTGTTTCCTTTCAACGCCTTGTGTAATCCTGATTGTATAAGCACATCCTTGACTTGTACTTTCCACAAGCCAAAGTTGATTCTTCCATCAAACTTCTCTATGTCAAACTTCATAACGCTTGAATAAGACATAGCAACTGCACGCAGACTGTAAACTGTGCACCAGGTAAGTTCCCAGGAAAGAGAGGTGGGTCACAACAGACACGCTTAAATACCAAGTCTTTCGTTAGCCAGAACCTCCCTAAACAACACTTTCACAGTATCACCTTTCCCCTAACAATACCAAGGATAATTCTTTTCTGATGTGGAAGATCAGACAAAACTGCAACCACAGAGCATACTAAGAAAAATTATCCTACCGAACCTCCGAACCTTGGCTCTTGATACCAGTTGTTGGGAAAAATAGCATAAGTTAAAAAATTAAGACACAATCACAACACAAGAATATAACGTGGAAACTCCAAAACCGGAGAAAAAACCACGGCCGCTGCCTAAACCGGCAACCAGAGAATTAACACTATGTGAAAATTGTTACAACACATAGACTTCTCTCACTCACACCAGACACCTCAGTACAACCACACTCTTACAAAGCAAATATATAAACTAAGTCAGATACAAGCTTAAAGTGCTATTACTGACTGGTGCATTTGAAAACAAAGGACCAAAACCCAATATATAGCCTTGGCCTTCTCCTTATTCTCCCACACTAAAGGATGTGGGACTTGCAATCAACCCCAACAATCTCCACCTTGATTGTAAGAGTTACAGCATCCGCTTCCATTGTCTTACCGACAATCATACTCCACCATCAAAAGTACACTTCACTTGGAACTAAACAATC
>NC_021164.2:16579808-16581670 GCF_000331145.2 Cicer arietinum | reverse complement strand
GGTAAACTGTACTGACCTGTGATAGGTGGTACATTTACGATTTACGTTTTTGGTGAATTGTGCTGACCCGTGATAGGTGGCACCTCGGTAAACGATACGGGCCCGTGATAGGCAGTACGTTTATGGTTTACGCTTTTTAGTAAATCGTGCAGACCCGTGATAGGTGGCACCTTGGTAATCGGTACTTTGGCCTGCGATAGGCGGTACAATTATGATTTACGGCCCTTCGAGGAGGGTTTTGGTTTGGAATTCCGAGTCCATGCATTTTGGCATATACGCATTGCATTAGGGTGCTTGGCACGCGAGTCGTGGTTGATTTGAGTTTTATGATTAAGTGATTTGAATTTGAGTCGTTGTGGTAATTGCGTTGAAAATGCTAAGTGTTATGTGTTGATTGTTGTGTGTAAGTATGATGGTTATCGAGATCCCAATTGTCGTGGTAATTGCGTTGAAAATGCTAAGTGTTATGTGTTGATTGTTGTGTGTAAGTATGATGGTTATCGAGATCCCAATTGCCGTGGTAATCGTGTAGGAATTGCTAAGTGTTAGGTTGTGAACTTGATTAGGAATGACTTGAGTAAATGCATGAATTTTTGGAAAAACGATCAGGGAAATCGATTTCCCAATCGATTGGATGAGTTGCAGGAAGTTCACTATTTTAACCTAATCGATTTGCCAATCGATTGTATAAATATGTCTTTCAAAATCTTTTAAGAAATCGATTTGGAAATCGATTGGCAGAGAGGCAGGAACTCAGCAAAACTGCCAAAATCGATTTGGAAATCGATTTGGCAACCCAGGGACTCATCAGAACTGACAAAATCGACTTAGAAATCGATTTGGTCATGCAGAAACTCAGCAGAACTGACCAAATCGATTTGGCAATCGATTGGCTCAGCAAAAGTCCTTATTTTGAGTTAGATAATCGATTGCTCAATTGATTTATCAATGCTTTGGTCAGTTATGTATTACTTGATGGATTGAGAACTTTATTTTGAGTTCATTGTTAATTGGCAAGCATTGTATGAACTTTTAGCATATGGAAAATCCTTTTAAGGTGCATGCTTAGTTGAAAGGTTATTTTGTGCATTTAAAACTTAAATGTTATGTGTTATCTGTTAATTTCGGTTGGTGACCCTTTACAATTATTGTGGAAATCTGGGCTTTGCCCTCAGATGAGAGTTAGGACGATCCTACCGGTTCGTACCCTACGGATGGGAATGCTTGACTGGAGCTACGTTAGGAGGATCTCACGGGGCGCGTGGAGATCACTCAGGGTGTATAGTTTTTTGGTAGGATGATCAGATTAGGTTGATGTATAGGGACTAGACGTCCTTCTTTTTGGGTTGGAGTACTTTAATTGTACTTATACTAAAATTGTCAGTTTGACATCTTATTTTGAATGGGTTCCATGTACCATTTGTTGTTGTGTAATTGCTTTGGATTTATATTTGGAGAAACTTTTCCGCTGCTTGTGAATTATAATGACTCAATTATTTATCCAAAGGCATTTCCTTATTTATTTCTCTGTTTTAGTTTAATCTCTTTTGAAAAAAAAATATACCCTCGCCTTGAAAAACGGGGTGTTACACACTTGCAGCTCTCAAATCTAGTTCCTCCCACTTGTCGGCCTCCATGTTGGAAGTGTTTCCTTTCAACGCCTTGTGTAATCCTGATTGTATAAGCACATCCTTGACTTGTACTTTCTGTAACACCCCGTTTTTCAAAGCGAGGGTATATTTTTTTTTTAAAAAGTAATTAAAGACAAACAAAGAATTAAATCAGGAAAATGCCTTTGGATAAACAATTGAGTCATTATAATTTACAAGCAGCGGAAAAGTTTCTCCAATTATAAATCCAAA
>NC_021164.2:16573613-16577314 GCF_000331145.2 Cicer arietinum | reverse complement strand
AAGTTTGGAAGGAGCCCTTACCTTCGCGTTAGCTCTAACGTGCGTTTCCGGTACCGCGAGCAAATCCGGTAAATATCTCCGCTCGCAACGTCGCCTCCAAATTGGTCCCCTAGCACCGTAGCGTGGTAGTGAGCAACTTTCCCTTCTATCTCTTCGAGAAATGAAGCTTGGATCTAGAAGAAACGGAGGGGTTTGTGTTTGGATCTCAAATACCGTTTTTCTTCGTTTTCGAATCAAAGAGGAAGAGTGGAGTTGCGAAATCCTTGTTCTAACTCTCACCCAACCTTGGGTTACTAGTTTTGAAGAAAAGAAAGCGACGAAAATGAAAACGGGAGAAAGAGGGAAAATGGGTCACGGTTGAGAGGAAGAAGATGGAATTTTTCAATTTTCCTTCCTTTCTTTTTCTTTCCTTTGTTTTTCCTTTCTTCCTTTTTCCTTCCTTCCTTTTATACTATTTTCTTTTCCTTTTCCTTCCTTCTAGTTTTCCTTTCTTTTTCCCTCCAAACAAACATATATAGATAATAAATACAACTTAACAAATATCTCAAAATATCTAGATATTTGTTAAATTACCGTTTCACCCGAAACGCATTGAATTATCCGTAAAGGATTCACCGCAGTTAATTTCAATTTATTTATCGATTTGCCAAACACAGACGAATTGCACTTGCAGCTCTCAAATCTAGTTCCTCCCACTTGTCGTCCTCCATGTTGGAAGTGTTTCCTTTCAACGCCTTGTGTAATCCTTATTGTATAAGCACATCCTTGACTTGTACTTTCCACAAGCCAAAGTTGATTCTTCCATTAAACTTCTCTATGTCAAACTTCATAACGCTTGAATAAGACATAGCAGCTGCATGCAGACTGTAAATTGTGCACCAGGTAAGTTCCCAGGAAAGAGAGGTGGGTCACAACAGACACGCTTAAATACCAAGTCTTTCCATAGCCAGAACCTCCCTAAACAACACTTTCACAATATCACCTTTCCCCTAACAATACCAAGGATAATTCTTTTTTGATGTGGAAGATCAGACAAAGCTACAACCACAGAGCATACTAAGAAAAATTATCCTACCGAACCTCCGAACCTGGCTCTTGATACCAGTTGTTGGGAAAAATAGCATAAGTTCAAAAGAATTAAGACACAATCACAACACAAGAATATAACGTGGAAACTCCAAAACCGGAGAAAAAAACCACGGCCGCTGCCTGAACTGGCAACCAGAGAATTAATACTATGTGAAAACTGTTACAACACATAGACTTCTCTCACTCACACCCAAGACACCCCAGTACAACCACACTCTTACAAAGCAAATATTTAAACTAAGTCAGATACAAGCTTAAAGTGCTATTGCTGACTGGTGCATTTGAAAACAAAGGACCAAAACCCAATATATAGCCTTGGCCTTCTCCTTATTCTCCCACACTAAAGGATGTGGGACTTGCAATCAACCCCAACAATATGTTATTGTTTGTGTGCTCATATTTGATATACAACCAAAGATACTTCTCTAAGATAAAAAAAAAAAAAATACCAGTCTTTTATTAGATAACATTTTCAAAGTTTCCAAGGAAAAATATATGATAGATCGTTTAGCAAAACAATTTAAAATGAAAATATTAGGCTTAATTGTAGTTTACCAAATTACGGAATTGGTCCTTCCATTTTAAAAATCGACAGTTTTGGTCCCTCTCTTAGATTTTTGAACTTAACATATAATTCTATAAATTTCAAACCAATCGAAAAATAAAATATGGGTTTTGTTTTGTAAAATGAACTCGTTTATTTTGAATTTCTTTTCCTTGTTTTAGAATTTTTTTGAAGAATCATGTTCTTTTTTCTGTATTTTTGGAAGCATAGAAATCATTATGGAGAATAGTTTATCAACTTCAAATTCTTTTTCTATGACATTTAATTCGTTAACAACATTTTCAGTTATTGCTGAAAAAAATGGCGAAGTTGGTGGAGAAATGTTTTGTTGTTGCTCATTAGTATTTTGAGGCGTTATATAGATTTGATGAGGTACATTTGTGGAGTAGTCAATGTTTTGAAAAGAAGCGCTCGGTATGCTACAACACAAAAAACGTGGTTTTGTAAAGTTTTCTATTTTATGAGGTAATAGAATAACTAAAGGAGGTCTGGAGGAATCAACATCAGAATACTTGACACTTGATGTTCTTGAAAAACTAAGTTTTACCCTTCCGTCATTGTATTGGACAACTTCCTTCAACTTGTTGTTTTGTTTTGACTGTTCAAGAGATTGTGGTCTAACAACTCCTTTCATAATCCATTCTTTAGGAAGATCTATATCTTTCCAAATGATGGTTTTTGGAATAACAATGTTTTCCTTTGTTAAATCAGTTTGTAAAAATAGAGTTTCGCCTTTTTTGTTTTCAATATTTTTTGTTGCTGTGAAGGCTGTAAACATTGCTTTGTAATGAACTCTGTAAATAATTTGTTACAAGAATAGATCCTGTTAACATTTTGTAATTATGAGTTTTGATTTGTAACATAAGAGATTGTAAGATGTTTGGGTCCTTTAAAGATAATGAAAAATTTGGATAACATTCAAACCAAATTGGTCCTTGACATAAGCTAGATTCAATTGTACTTATTATTAAATCTTGAAAGTTCAAGAACCTTGCATCTCGTAGGACACAAAGGATTGAAGTGTTTAGTCACTCCCTAGTTAATGGTTTGATTCCGACTTGTACAAGACCTATATGTATGAAATTATAGTTTCTGTTACGGTATTTTGGTAGTGTTTTTAGAGAAAGAAGTTCTATCGATTCAAAGGGACTAGATAGAGTGACATCTCTTTCTTCTGTTTTGATTATGTAATCAGTTTTGAGTAGGTTTTTGAAAAGACTAGATACATAGACCTGATCTTTTTTAATTTTTGGGATTTTCCAATTATTAATTGATTTTTGAAAATCTTCAATTGTAATTTCTTCACTATTGATAGGTTCCTTTTTTCTTGAGAATTTTTGGGTAGAAGGAGTGGATAAAGAAGAAGTTCTACAAAATGAGTTGTTCATATTTAAAATTTTTCTTTTAAAATTGAAGAAACTTTCAAAGGATTCACTGTCCTAACACGCCTGTACGTTGGCTTAAACACGGGACTTACTACTCAGAAACTATCATTCTTCAATATTTAAAATTATGAATTTTAAATATTTATAACAAATTTTATATAAACTTATTCCTTCCCCAAGTTTGATACCATAAACGTCATGTATCAAAGGGTACGAATCAACAGTGGTTCTTATTGTTGAGATTATGCAAATAAAGTTCAAAGAAACAAAACATAGTCCATAACACACATGGTGAAAATAATGGTGTGTCGTCAAGAATGATATCGAGTTTTGTTGTTAATAAGAAAACGATTTGAAAAACAAATTGAAAATACACAAAGTTCATAATAACTGAACAGAGTTTCTGATGCACAAGATTAGTCTGAGCTGCAAGTGCAGAGCATAGTTATTTTGCAATATGTAAATATGGATTTGATAGAAGACACAATTAAAAGCGGAATATAATTAATACATGATAAGTACTTACAAGGGTTTTGAAAACAGAAAAGAAAATATTTCAAGTTTTTGAAACACTTGGAGACACTCAAGATTTCTAAGAGATAATTTCTTGATGTATTCCACTCTGATCTTGAACTGAAGAGAAGTCTTCCTTATATAGGGAA
>NC_021164.2:16508463-16573603 GCF_000331145.2 Cicer arietinum | reverse complement strand
GAAAGAGTCTCATTTGTGCTGCTTTGTGAAGTGGAAAAAATGACGAGATTCCTTCTACTTTCGATGTTACTTTTGACTTTTGATGCAGATGGCAGACAAATGTCAAATAACTTTTATTTAGTCTTTTGCTTTTCATACTTGTGTTTTTACTTATTTTTATGTTATATATGTAATTTATGATTAAGTACTATTTTCTTTGAGTATAAACTTAAGTACTATAATATATCATATATAAGCACAAACTTATATTAGTTAGACTTTGTATAAAAAAAGATTGGTTATTCAAAAACATGAAGGCCTTATACTCTTATTCACTATTTTAATGTTTAGTCGGAGTTTTTCAAAAGCATGATGTAGCATGTTAGCAACTTAAAATTTTATTTGATATCTATGTCTGTAAAGAAATCACAATATCTATATTTAAATAGACTAAAAATCTAATTTAGGAGAAATGTTACCTTAGTTTGATAAAAAATCAAGCATGTTTATTGCTTCCGAATAAATACAGATGCAATTATTAGTTAGACTTTGTATAAAATAATTTATTGTTATTTTTCTTAAAATTATAATTATTGGCCTCTCTGTTTCATAATGCAAAACAAAGCCACATTCATCTTCAATAACATATCTTAACATTAATAGTTTCTTGCTCTATGTTGAAATATGTGAATTTTGAAGTGCTGATATGGTTCAGAAGCATATCAACATCCTTTGAGAGGTAGAAAAAATTGATTTATGAAATACAAGTTCATTAAAAAATAAATACCAATCCCTCCATTTTACAAGTGTCATTTTGGCAAGTAAACAAGTTTTATGTTTGACAAGTGAGGTAAGCTTTGCATCATGCACAAACTTTTATCAACCATTGGTTTTATAAGTTTTATCATTGGATCAAAGGAGATATTACAAGACTTAATGATTCAATGGTGGAATATAAACCTATGCATTGTGCAAAATGGTCTTATCTATGCACATTAAAGAAATCTAAAAAGTAATCATCTTTAGTATGATGTTTATTGTAATAGAATATCACTTTTTCTGGATATGTTTAAGATAACTGATAATGATTTAAAAGATCGAAGTTAAAATATTTATTTAATTTAATTATTTTTGTCTTCATATCTACACATATACTAAAATTTTTTTGATATTAATATACTAATATTTTCCATCACATTTTGAAATCTATTTAAATAAAATATACGGTGTATTTCAAGAGTTATGTAAAAGTTTGTATAAATCAAATTACCTCACTATATGTTATTCTTTGTGTGCTCATATTTGATATACAACCAAAGATATTTCTCTAAGATAAAAAAAAAAAAATACCAGTCTTTTATTAAATAACATTTTCAAAGTTTTCAAGGAAAAATATATGATAGATCGTTTAGCAAAACAATTTAAAATGAAAATATTAGGCTTTAATTGTAGTTTACCAAATTATGGAATTGGTCATTCTATTTTAAAAATCGACTGTTTTGATCCCTCTCTAAGAGTTTTGAACTTAACATATAATTCTATAATATAGAATCATCTAGATGCATTAATTATTCATATGTCTTTAATTAAATTAAAAATATGAAGAAAAAAAATTCGAAGTCGAAAACTAAGTTTTTACGGTATTTTATTTCAATTTCATGTGTTAATCACTCAACATCATTGTATCATATGTCACATTATTTAAAACATGTTACATAATCATTTTTTAGTTAAAAAATTAGAGGGATAAACCAAAATTGTCGACTTTTTAAATATGAGGTCAATTTTATAAATAAGTAAAAATAGGAGGACTAAAACTGCAATTCAGTCTTATTACAATTATATTATAATAAAATAATATTTATGTATATATATTAGTAGTATGATGGGCCAAATGGGAGAAAACATAAAGCTGGTGTTAAAACCAGGTGAAAGAGAAAACGATCAGGTAATAAGGAAAGAAAAAGAACATTGGAAGGAAGAGAGGCATATTAGAAAAATTTCTACCGGTTTATTTTATTTTCTATATTGTTTATTTTATGAACGTGAATAGTTAATTTTCTTTTGACTATGGATAAATGTACCTCATTGAATTTATGAAATTTTGGTTTTTATATATTATATTTGCAATTATAATTTATGTGATAGTTCATCAATTTTTATTCTTAATGTTTTTATGTGATCGACTACTATATAATTGAACCTAGAAATTACTCTACTGTTGGAAAGTAGGTACTAATAATCAAAATAAGAATAGATGATCATATTTCAATATTCCTATAGGAATATAGAGTATTAATATGTGTACGACAAATTAGTGTTTTTACATGTTTTGAGTAACAAATCTAATCATTTAAGAAATTGTTCATTTTTATAAAATTGATTTTAAGTCAAATAATTTGTCATAATCTTATTGATTAATTTGATGAAATCAAATAAATTAAATTGTTAAAATAGTGAATCATTAATTATAGATTGCAAATGAGGTGATTCAAATTCCTAATTATTTTTCTTAATTTTATTATTTTATCTAGTTAATTTTAATTCATTTGCAATTAAACAGCCATTTATAAATCTTTTACTCACCTAAGGCTTGGTTTATAATTTTTTTATCACAAGTGGAATCTTGCTCGAACTACTTCGAGATTAGAGTGAGAAGGGCTTTAGGAGTGTACATCTTGATGAAGAGGCGCCCCATTAATTTGGGACATATAATTTCAGACAACATCGTTAAATTGGCCAAAAACAACCAAAATGTTTTGTATGTCGCAAGGGGTTAATAGGGAACCTAATGTTGGTAAGGTGGTTCCTAACATGAGATGGTTGGAGAGTGAAAGAGAAAAGATTGATGAGGCCCCTGCTGAAGAACCGTCTAATAGGAGCAACCTCAAAATCCTGAATAGCAACCTGAACCTCATTCACCTCAGCAATACCCCCTTTTGAGATGTGAGATGTGAGATGTGAGATGTGAGATGAGTGAATGATGTGGTTGTTCGATTTTCATTTTTTTTGGTTGTATTTTCCTTTTATCTGTAATTGATTTTGTTTTGTTGTTTAGTATAATTTTAACTGTAACTTGCTTTTAGCTTTTTGTCATGTAATTGCTTGAAGCTTCAAATAATGAAATGAGTAATTATCACTTGTTTAAACGACTCGATTGAATGATGGTGGCTGTATACTTTCACACACACACACACACACACATATATATATATATATATAGTTAAATAAATTTTTAATTTCGATAAAATCACGTTACTTTATATTTTCCTTTAAAAATTTTTATTTTTGTTTTTGGTTTTTAAATAAATTTTTACAATAGTGTTTACAAAATATTTAATAAGTTTTTTACAAAAGTTTAATTTTTTTTTAAGAAATGATAAATTAAATATAAATTTTTAACCTTAAAAATTCATATTTAATTTATTCTTTGTTAAAAATTTCTAAATTTTTGTGGGAAATGATGTAAAAGATCATCCAAAAGTTCATAAAACACACAAAAGTTAATTTATAATCAGGGACTAAAAATGAAAATAAACATTTTTAGTTGACTAAATATTTTATAAGAACTAAAAATAAAATAGTGAAATTTTATAAAGACTAAAAATTTATTTAATCGTTTAATTTATGCGCAATAAAATTTAATTAAAATAACGATGACTGATTAAAATTTAATAAGCTCATCGTAAATCCAAACATGTTCTAAGATAGGGACTTAATTGACGTTCATCAAAATTAAGAGACAACAAATATGCGTTTTTGAATCAACTCTTATTCTTTTTTCTTTATTTTTGTGGAACAGTCATTTCTTCAGTAAATACAAAGAAGATTGTGAACCTCTATCTCTAATGAATGACATCGATTGTCATAAAAATTTCAAATAACTTTTAAGTATTCATATATATTTTGTTGACACCTTTCACCTTACATCCAACTTAGTAGATAGTTATAAAATAAAGAGAAACATACTATAAGTTGTAAAAATATGAAATCAATTAATTTTCAAATATCTGTTGCTAGTCTTAGTCTTTCTTTTCTTAGAAGCTTTAAAATATGAAATTGTGATGAATTTGTGCAAAGAAACTTTCTTCACTATAAGAAGCAATGAAGCTTGTGAGCATCTCTTTTTCTATATACATCGATTGTGACTGAGTGTGTGGAGTAAGTGGAAACTATATAAAGAAGCAATGGTCCACTAGCTACTTTCCATTGTTGTTAATTTGTACAAACTCTTTTACACATGAATTCACTAGTCAAATGGAGAATAATGGCAGTGAGCTAGGTGTCACCTACTTACATTGGACTAATTGATTTAGCTTAACAGTCATTTTGATCTCTAAATGTGTGAGGCGTTAACACAATAATTATTGAGTGTATCAAAATTATAAAAACATATCTAAATATGTTTTTGTTAGTCATTTTCGTTTTCAAATATATATCTAGTTAGTCAGTTTAATCTTCAAATGTGTTTTTTGTTGGTCAATTTAGTCCATAAAATAACTAACAAAAAAGATATTGAAGATGTGGTTGTAGTTTCGATATATTCAGAGACTATAGTGACACGACGTCACACAGTTAGAGATCAATATGTGATTGCTAGATACCAATGACAGGTATCTACCATCATCAGTCATTTAATTAGTTATTTACGAGATCATTAGACAACTAACCTAACACTGAAAATCCTAAACTGCAGTGAGAGTAATTCTTTATGAATCTGATTTCTTTCATCATCTCTCATTTTCATGGATCTCATTCTTGATATGTATATATTATGTATGTATATGTATATAGTCATGAAGTACATGCTAAGTGGCTATAAAATCAAAAGAGGAGTCATTTTCTCTATCAGAATTTTCCACTCCCAACCTAATTAGTCGTAAAGTGTATTTGTGCAAGAACCTTTCTTCACTAACTACCTAAACAATTAAAACTCTACATAGCCTTCAAGAAATGGAAATAGATGAAGTTCCACATCTGCAATATTTTCTATCATCTTAAGTAACAATTTGGTAGTCTTTTGTGTGTGTAAATTTATATATATTTTGGGTTTGCATCAAATCCTAACAGAGTCGCCGACTATCTCTTTTATAAATTGTTTTGTTTTGTGATTTTGTCATTCGAGTGCGACGTTATTTTGTTCCTGTCTTAGTTTTTATTTCTTGTCTCTTTGCAACGTTTTAGTTTATTTTAAGTTTGTTCTTTTTGGGTTTATTGAAATGTCCGAGAATTACTCGTTTAGTCAATGTCTTATTTTAAGTAAGAGGCTTATGGAGGTTATCACCAAACTCGACACTTTCTCAACCTCACAGATGACTTGCAAACATGTAGTTGAATTGGCCATGTCAAACACCACCTATTGTCGATATGAGCAAACACTGACAAATATTTTTTTCGAAGATAGATGACATTAAAGACTGTGAATCTTGCATTATCTTTTATTATTGACCATATTTATAAGAAATTAGTATGGTTGTTAGGATTCTGTTTTTTGATAGGTAATTTTTTATTGGCTTTTGAAATATTTATATGTATCGCTATCGTGTTTTTTACTTTCTCGTTTATTCCAATATATGGATGGAGAATGTCCCAATCTATGATCAATTTAATTGTAATACTCTCATGTTAGCGTTTGAAAGAAAGTTAATTTTGTGTCAAAAAATTTGTAGTATCAAACTTTTCAACATATATCTTTTCTGAATATTTCAAAATCGACAACATCTTTAAGAGCTTCATAGCCATTTTCAATTATGTCCCAAAGTTCAGGATCATGTGAGACGTGGAAACATCTCAACATGTCCTTCTAGTATTCAAATCTCTCTCCATCAAATAAGGATGTCTGCTAACATTTCCACCTATAGCTTCATCACCAGAGTTAGACATAATAATAATACAAAAATCTTTACTCAAACACGGTTAAGTGCTCAACCTTGAGACTGAACTCTGATGCCAATTGTAGAGAGAAAAAACAAGAAAGAGGGGTTTGAATTTTGTTTTGTTTTTAAAAACAAAATAATTAAAACATATTATAAATTAGCGATGTTAAAAGAAAGAACCGATAAAGAGATAAGGAGAATAACCCAAGTCAAAATATCTTGGTTCACCACCAACACAGTAGTTACGTCCAGTCCTTTCACTCTAAAGGATTTAATCCACTAATCATCAACAGTATCACACGATCACTGAACACCTACTAGGCAATATGATTGTGTTTAATTTTTTTCAACCTTCTTCCTTAGTACAATCAAGTTGTTGAAGATAGAAGCCACTACTAGTTGAGTTCGAAAAAAAATGGTTAGACAGGTTTTTATTTAGAAACTCTTACAAGAGAATGTTTATAAGGTACGCTCTCAAAGTATTTTTGGATTTCTTAGCACTCAAGAAGTGATATGAGAATTTTCACAAATTTCTATGTATGAAGGCAATAAGATCTTTTTGATGTGTATATTGTAGTGAGGATCATTGACACTTTAACTAGACAGTAAATTGTTTGCCAGATTCAACAGACGCATAATCATTAGAGTAAACATTTTTTTAAAGATTCATCATAGACACATTGAGAACACGTTGAAAAGAGTTAGTCATAACATTAACAATTTTTTCAGAGTATTGTCTTGTTTTCCTTATTTATTTTCTCAAATTATCAGAGGATACATCGTAAGGTCTTTAAAGTTCATGACTAGAGAACTGCACACTTAATTAAATTAATAAGTGCTATAAATTGGACTCACAAAATAATTTTTGTTATCATCAAAACATTTAAGGGTCATTGTTCTTCAACTCAACTTTGTTCTAACAAAGGGGATCAATGATGACATAGCCAATTTAAATTGTCTGACCAATTGTTTTTTGACATAGTATCAAGTCTCCTAACCAAGTACTTTAAAGTTAGAATGGTACCAAATTGGTGAAGAAGTAGAATATAAGCTCATGCATAACATTTAATTGGCTTATGATTGTCCTGTTGTGATTAATGTCTTTCAAAAGTGATGATAATTTCTCTTATATGATTTGATATTATAATAAGATATTAATTTTACTTGAGTGATTTTGACATTATAATATGATATTATTTCCTTGAATGTTTTGATATATCATGATATGTTATGATATGGTTCTAGTACGATTATTTGCATATTCTTCTTACTTTGTATTATACTATCAATATTATTTGAAAGCACGCATCTTTCATTGTCTGTGATTGACTTGTTTGGCCATGCATTTGCAAAATCACTATTATTACAAGTTAATGAGTCTTGAAGTTCAAGTTTTGGAGAAGCCATGCTCTAACATATGATACCGGGAACATGGTCTATAATATGTTTATTACTTATTTAATTAGAAACTACTTTTTGTAAGAAAATCTTGTTAGTATTAGTAAGTTTTTGGAATTGAATTAAGAAACTATAGTTAAATCAATTCTATTGAAATTGTGCCATTTTATTTGAGGAATAAAGTTTAAAATGTTTCATGTGTACTTTAAGAAATGTAATATCTTAAATCACTTGTAAAGGTTTCTATTTCCTTGGAAAAAGTTTCAATTTATCTACTATGAATTTTTACAAAATTCTTGTATAAATTACTATACATTTTATTTTAGATTTTACGGTGTCACAAAGTCACTTAGAAATTTCTTGTGACCTTAGAAACCAAATCCAAAATGCACAATACTTGGATGAAGAATTACAATCTAAGATGGATCAATCGGAATTTTCCTTAGCACCAAATGAAACTATCTTGTTATGAGGTTGGATTTGTCTCACTAGTGATGAAAGTTTAAGGCGAGTTATTTTAAGGAAGTCCACAAGAGCGACTTGTACGTACATCCTTGTTCAAAAAAAATGTATCAAGATCTCAAAAAGAATTATTGGTGGCTAGACATGAAAATGAACATTGTAATCCTTTGGGATATAATGCCTAACTTGTCAAAAACTCAAAATAGGGCATCGAAGACAAATAAGAATGTTGAAACCTTAAAGACACCTAGGTGGAAATGGAATTCTATATCCATGGACTTTATTGTAGGTGTACTTCTGGTATGACTTAATTAGACTAACTCTTCCTAAAAGAAGTAGTGAGACTACATATAGTACCAGCTTGTAGCATTGTTTTTTATAGGAGTCTCGAGTTCAATCACATCAAATTTTTTGAAAGCTTTCATTAATCTCTATGAACCCATATGTATATTAGTATTGTGTATCATCCTCAAGTATATTAGTAGAGTTTTCGTACAACAATAGCTACCATGCAAGTATAAAAATGGTGCCATATGAGGCATTGTATGGTCGCATGTGCAGAACACCTTCATGCTGGTCTGAGATAGGAACAATAAGTATTTTAGGACCTTCTTGCCCCATTCTCTACCATTGAAAACTAGTAAGTTTTTTTCTTGTGTGGGAATTGAATCTGTACCTAGGAGATAAGTATCATCATTCATTCATTCTCACTATCAATTAGACCGCCAACCAACACTATACTCATGAACTTCTCACGTCACACCTTTCACACCATTGGAAATTAGCGAGTTTTTGTGTTCCGTGAAAATTAAGTACCATCATTCATTCATTCTTACTACCAATTGAATTGTAAAAGTACTATATTTTACTATCCGACATAAAATTAAATTGGTAACACTTTTTTTGTTCTCAAATATATGACGTTAAACCAAATTTTATTATTAATTAATTTTTTTAAAATAATTACGTTTGAGTTGTATACATGCATTGTGATATCCTTGCCTCAAAAAGTTTTTGAGAATCCACAATTTTAAATAGTTTTAAATGACTTAAATAGTTATAAATATTGAATAGATTGTTTTGGGATTTAATATGTTACAATGACCAAAGATAAATATGATAATTAATGGTTTAAAACAATGAAAATCATGCATATGATGAAAAATTATCACGTGACAATATTTCTCATAGTATTAACTCTTTGGGAACTTTCTCTCTCACTCATCTCATTTTTGGAAGGTGATGAAAAAGTCTTCATCACATTTAAGAACATAGTATATAGTATGAACAAATTATCTGATTTTAATCCTTCATTGTTGGAAGAACAAAGAAATAAAAAAGAAAGATGAAATTTTCTGATTTATGGAATTTAAAAATTATTTGAAGACCAAATTATTTTCAAATATCGTTGTTGTTATATGACCCTAAATGTTAACATTATGTTAATTTCTAACATATGGTCAATTAAATGAACGATGGAATTCACATCAACATTGTCGCAATGCATAAATAAATTTGAATAAAACACTAACGTGATTTGTCAGGGATTAAAAATTAGTAAGGACAAAAAAAAGTTTCAGTTAGTGATTTTAATGTTTGATATATATATATATTGAATAATAATCTTTTATACTATTTAGGAATCTTAATGGGAGTTTAATATTTCAATCATAGTTGTTTATTATGGATATGTTTGTTTAAGATTTTAAAATAGTAATTTTTATTTTATATTTTAAAAAATGTTTTTTATAAGAATTTACTTAAAAATAATAAATAAAAATTAGATTCATTTGTTACCAATTAAAAAAAAAGTAATTTTAACATTCAATAACTTAAATATTCATTATTAGAAATTTTAACAAGATAAAAATCACATTTAAACCTTATTATTATTATTATTATTATTATTATTATTATTATTATTATTATTATTATTATTATTATTAATATTATTATTATTATTATTATTATTATTTTTTTTTGAAGTAGTAGTAGTAGTAGTGGTGGTGGTTGTTTTGTTGTCTTATCATTACGTCAAAAATGACATTTTATAATGCGCCTTTTGTAGCGCTTAATAAATACAAGCGCTGTTGTATAATATACGTAAAAATAACGGAGGCTACAACAACGCTTTTTTGACAAGCGCTGTGGAAAAAGCGCTGTTGTAGGGTCATATAGGGTCACACAGCGCTTACACATAATGTTTACAAGGCTTTTACAACGCTTTCTCAAAAGCGCTGTAAATTGAAGTGCCCTCACATAATTTTTTACAGCGCTTTTGGAGCGCTTTAAACACAAACGCTCTAAAATATAGCGCTCCCACCTTATGTTACATAGTTTTTAAAGCGCTTTTTTGACAAGCGCTGTAAAAGCCTTGTGCTTTCACATAATTAAAGGACCTATTAGAGCGTTTATTTTACAAGCGCTGTAAAATCATTCACTTTAAATAAAAATCATTTACTTTAAATAAATAAAAACAAATTTAAAACAAATTTACGAACCCTCATCTCCTCTACTCTGGGAACCCTCCTCTCCTCTACATACTGTGCGGCCATCTACTGCTCCTCCTTTATAAAAAATTGGATACGTTGTCTCAGGTATTGTATTTATTAATTTATTGTTGTCACTAAAACTAATAAATTGTTACATACTAAATCATATAAAATATATTCTTTTTTGAAATTTGTTGATCTGTTATGTTTTGAAATCAGATTTGGACTTTGGTTTCCATTTTCGAATATTAGATGTGTGTACCAATAATGTTATCAATAACTTATACCAATAATGTTATCAGTAATTTATACCAATAATGTTATCAGTAACTTATTATTTGTGTAACTGCATTTATATAGGTCATATAATATGGACCAGAAATGGATGTCTGTCAATAGATTGTCAAAAGAGTATGAAAATGGAGTGAAGGAGTTTGTTGAGTTTGTAGTGAAGAATGCAAAAGATCCAAATAGAGTCATTTGTCCTTGTTTAAAATGTTGTTTTGGAAAATGAGTTAGAGAAGATGAATTGGAAGGACATTTAGTATGACATGGAATTGACCAAAGCTATACAAGTTGGATACGACATGGTGAGAAAAAAAAAAGGAAACATTAATTTTGAGAACGGTTCGACATATGCTTCAACTGATTTCGACACAGATACATATGAGCCGGACCGAGTTGAGGAGATTGCAAAAGCAGTTGAGGAGATTGCAAAAGCAGTTGAAGAAAATCTTCAGGATTGTCCTAAAATGTTTGTGAGTTTTTTGATTTAGTATGGCATGGAATTGATCAAAGCTATACATTGGATACGACATGGGTAGAAAAAAAAAAGGAAACATTAATTTTGAGAACGGTTCGACATATGCTTCAACTGATTTCGACACAGATACATATGAGCCGGACCGAGTTGAGGAGATTGCAAAAGCAGTTGAGGAGATTGCAAAAGCAGTTGAAGAAAATCTTCAGGATTGTCCTAAAATGTTTGTGAGTTTTTTGAGTGATGCAGAGAAACCATTATATAACGGTTGTACTAAATTCACAAGACTGTCGGCGATATTAAAGTTGTACAACTTAAAAGCGAGTAATGAATGGTCCGATAAAAGTTTCACAGAATTATTAACAATCTTAAAAGATATGTCAGATGTTAATGAACTTCCCAGTCGAACCTACGAGGCTAAACGAATTTTGTGCTCCATTGGCATGAGTTACGAAAGGATTCATGCGTGTCCTAACGATTGCATTTTATTTCGAAACGAATATGAATTACTAAAGGCGTGTCTGAAATGCAATGTCTCTCGATATAAGATGAAAGAATCTACTCCAACAAAAGTCGTGTGGTATTTTTCTATAATACCAAGATTTAGGCGCATGTATCGCAGTGAAGAAGATTCAAAATACTTGACATGGCATGCAGATGAAAGAATTAGAGATGAAAAGTTTTGACACCCTGCAGATTCTCCACAATGGGAAAAATTGATTACGAGTATCCTGAATTCGGAATAGAGTCAAGAAATCTACGACTCGCACTTTCTATTGATGGAATGAGTCCACATGGTCTTCAAAGCATCTCACACAACATGTGACCTGTGATTTTTTTGATTTATAACCTACCTCTATGGTTATGTGAGAAGCGTAAGTTTATGATGTTGTCTCTGTTAATTTCTGGACCCAAACAACCGGGGAATGATATCGACGTTTACTTGACTCCTTTAATTGAAGATTTAAAAAATATTTGGGAGACAGGTGTGGAAGTTTATGATGGGTATAAGAAAGAATGTTTCAATTTGAGGGCTATGTTGTTCGGCACAATTAATGATTTTTCAGCATATAGTAATTTATCAAGATATAGCATTAAAGGTCAGTGTGCATGTCCTATATGTGAATAGAGTACAAATTGGATGCGGTTGAAACATTGTAAGAAGAATGTATTTCTTGGACATCGTATATTTTTACCTTATAGTCATCAGTATCGTGGGTGGAGAAATGCATTCAATGGAAAATCAGAGGAAGGTAAAGCTCCTTTAGCACCGGTTGGATATCAAATACTTGAAAAAGTACAAGATTTGACCAATAAAGCATATGGTAATTTATCAGGATATAGCATTAAAGGTCAGTGTGCATGTCCTATATGTGAAGAGAGTACAAATTGGATGCGGTTGAAACATTGTAAGAAGAATGTGTTTCTTGGACATCGTAGATTTTTACCTTATAGTCATCAGTATCGTGGGTGGAGAAATGCATTCAATGGAAAATCAGAGGAAGGTAAAGCTCCTTTAGCACCGACTGGATATCAAATACTTGAAAAAGTACAAGGTTTGACCAATAAATTTGGCAAACCTTTTGCGGGAGAGCTGGTGAAAACTGGGTGGAAGAAAAAGTCAATTTTCTTTGAATTGCCATATTGGAAGTCATTGTATGTAAGACATTTCCTCGATGTGATGCATATTGAGAAAAATGTATTTGAAAGTGTTATTGGTACGTTACTCAATGTTCCAGGAAAGTCTAAAGATGGCGTCAATGCAAGATTGGACTTGGTCGATATGGGAATAAGAAATGAACTGGCTCCAGTAAAGAAAGGAAATCGCACATATCTACCTCCAGCCGCTCATACTCTATCTAGAAAGGAAAAAATTGTTTTATGTAAATTTCTACACGAAGTTAAAGTTCCAGAAGGATACTCTTCAAACATTAAAAATTTAGTTTGTATGAAAGACCTCAAGTTAAAAGGTTTGAAGACCCATGATTGTCATATTCTAATGGATCATTTGCTACCAATAGGTATATGTTCCATTTTTCCTGAAAATGTTCGACGAGCCATAACTAGATTATATTTCTTCTTCGGGGAAATTTGTAGTTCAGTGGTCGATCCTTAGAAATTACCGACATTGTAGAGGGAAATTGTTGTTACTTTGTGTGAGCTTGAAATGTATTTCCCACCCTTGTTTTTTGATATAATGGTTCACCTTACTGTTCATCTGGTTAAGGAGACACAACTTTGTGGGCCAGCTTATATGAGATGGATGTATCCGATAGAACGATATATGAAAATATTAAAAGGGTACGTAAAAAGTAGAAGTCGACCAGAAGGTTGTATTGCTGAACGATACATTGTTGAAGAGGCTGCTGAATTTTGTAGAGGGAAATTGTTGTTACTTTGTGTGAGCTTGAAATGCATTTCCCACCCTGTTTTTTGATATAATAGTTCACCTTAATGTTCATCTTGTTAAGGAGACACAACTTTGTGGGTCAACTTATATGAGATGGATATATCCGATAGAACGATATATGAAAATATTAAAAAGGTACGTAAAAAGTAGAAGTCGACCATAAGGTTGTATTGCTGAACGGTACATTGTCGAAGAAGCTGCTGAATTTTGTACTGAATATCTGTCCAATGTTGAATTCATAGGGCTTCCCATGTCTCATCATTCAGAAAGAATATCAGGAGAAGGGATAATTGGAAAGAGACTAATGACTATATAAAGGACGGAATGGGAGCAAACATAATTCTATGTTCTGCACAATGATGATGAGGTTCAACCGTATGTTACAATACACATGAATAGGACAAAATTGGATAACTCGAGAGCAGAATCGAAGTTTTATAACATGGTTAAATAATCACAAAGTCAAAGTTTGATATAAATGTCGGATCAATTTCACAGAGATTGAGGTGGCTAGCAAATGGTCCGAGTTTACATGTCTTTTCTTACACCGGTTATATAATTAACGGCTACACATTTTATACCAAAGAACAAGATGATCAAACCACTATGCAAAATAGCGGAGTCACTCTCGTAGCTGAAGTGATGCATGTCTCAAGTGCAAAAGACAAAAACCCAATATATGCAAATCTATCATATTTTGGGGTTAACGAGAGCGCATATGGGAGTTAGACTACACAATGTTTCGTGTTCTCATATTTGGTTGCAAGTGGGTCAATAATAATAATGGTTTTGGATTGATGAGTCATGGTTCTTGTAACACCCCGTTTTTCAAAGCGAGGGTATATTTTTTTTTCAAAAGGAATTAAAATAAAACAGAGAATTAAATCATGAAATGCCTTTGGATAAATAATTGAGTCATTATAATTTACAAGCAGCGGAAAAGTCTCTCCAATTATAAATCCAAAACATTTACACAACAACAAATGGTACATGGAACCCATTCAAATAAGAAGTCAAACTGACAATATTAGTATAAGTACAGTTTTCCAAACTAAAAATACTCCAATCCAAAAAGAAGGACACATAGTCCCTATACATCATCCTAATCTGATCATCCTACCAAAAAGCTATACACCCTGAGTGATCTCCACGCGCCCCGTGAGATCCCCCTATCGTAGCTGCAGTCAAGCGTTCCCATCTCCATTTCCGTCCGTAGGGTAAGAACCGGTAGGATCGTCCTGACTCTCATCTGAGGGCAAAGCCCAGATTTCCACAATAATTGTAAAGGTCACCAACCGAAAATAACAGTTAACACATAACATTTAAGTTTTGAATGCTAAAAATAACTTTACAACCAAGCATGCACCTTAGCAGGATTTTCAATATGCGAAAAGTTCATACAATACTTTGCCAGTTAAAATGAAAGTAAACTGAGGTTCTCAATCCCCTAATTATAACATAACAAATCAAGACATGGATAGTTTCATGAGCAAACAGTCATACAACTAAAACTGAGGATTTTCACTGAGCCAATCGATTAGGCAATCGATTGGGGTGAAGGATTTTGATGAAACAGAATCCTGGGCTGAAATCAATCGATTGGGAAATCGATTGAGTGAGTACTGAGCCCCTGACTTAATACCAATCGATTTCCAAATCGATTTCCTGAAGGTTTTTAGTGAAATTTTGAACTCTGGCTTGATTCAATCGATTGGGCAATCGATTGACAGGATAGCTGAGCCCCTGACTTAATGGCCAATCGATTTCCAAATCGATTTGGTCGAATATGGATGAGTCCCTGACTTAGGCCCAATCGATTGGGCAATCGATTTCGTAATTGATTTTCGAAAACTGATTACAAAATCGATTGGCTAATCGATTTTGTCCATTTGGCCAAGTCCCTGTTTACTATCCAATCGATTGGGAAATCGATTTCCCTGATCATTTTTCCAAAAATTCAAGAATTAACTCAAGTCATTCCTAATCAAGTTCACAACCTAACACTTAGCAATTTCCTACGCAATTACCACAACGACTCAAATTCAAATCACTCTATCATAAAACTCGAATCAACCACGACTCGCGTGCCAAGCACCCTAATGCAATGCGTATATGCCAAAATGCATGGACTCGGAATTCCAAACCAAAACCCTCCTCGAAGGGCCGTAAATCATAATTCTACCGCCTATCGCAGGCCGAAGTACCAATTATCGAGGTGCCAATTATCGAGGTGCCACCTATCACGGGTCTGCACGATTTACCAAAAAGGATGAAAATGCATGAACATATACCGACTCCATTCACAACAAACGTTAAGCAAATGCAGATATTAAAAGATTCCCCATTTTTAATATCCATTTAACTTAAACGGTTTTCACGACAAACATTAAGCAAACAGACATATTAAGAGATTCCCCATTCTTAATACTCTTTTAACTTAACTGATTTTTCAAAACAAACATTAAGCAAATCAAGACATTAAGAGATTCCCCATTCTTAATGCTCATTTAACTCAACGATTTTCCAAAACAACATTAAGTAAACGCAGACCTTAAGAGATTCCCCATTCTTAAGACTCGTTTAACTTAAACATTTTTCTCAAACGCACATTAAGTAAACCACGGTATTAAAAGATTCCCCATTTTTAGTACTCGTTTAACTCTAATGGTTTTCAAGTTTCACAGAAAACAAGCTCAAATACACTCCCACATTCAATCCATAATTCACACCAAAACACATCAATCAACACCCATCAAGTATGAATACGCCAAATACGACGAACACAAATCAACGCAACATGACACCCAAATACATCAGACTTCATTTACACATATTCATACACAAATGACTTCAAATTCAGTTACCACGAAACATTCATCAATATAAACAAAACCTAACTCTAAGGTTTTACCCATAACGCATTAGATTCGTTTTTCCCCAAATCGATACATTAAACCCTAACAAAATTCCTTCCCACACAACCACAGATAACTCCCTAAATGCAAACTAAAAGTTTGGAAGGAGCCCTTACCTTATCATTAGCTTCAACGTGGTTTTCCGGTACCGCGAGTAAAACCGTTAAAAATCCTCGCTCGCAACGTCGCCTCCAAGTTGGTCCCCTAGCACCGTAGCGTGGTAGTGAGCAACTTTCCCTTCTAACCCTTCGCGAAATGAAGCTTGGATCTAGATGAAACGGAGGGGTTTGTGTTTGGATCTCAAATACCGTTTTTCTTCGTTTTCGAATCAAAGAGGAAGAGTGGAGTTGCGAAATCCTTGTTCTAACTCTCACCCAACCTTGGGTTACTAGTTTTGAAGAAAAGAAAGCGACGAAAATGAAAACGGGAGAAGGAGGAAAAATGGGTCACGGTTGATCAGAGGAAGAAGATGGAAAATTCGAATTTTCCTTCCTTTCTTTTTCTTTCCTTTGTTTTTCCTTTCTTCCTTTTTCCTTCCTTCCTTTATATACTCTTTTCTTTTCCTTTTCCTTCCTTCTAGTTTTCCTTTCTTTTTCCCTCCAAACAAACACATATATATATAATAAACATAACTTAACAAATATCTCAAAATATCTAGATATTTGTTAAATTACCATTTCACCCGAAACGCATTAAATTCTCCGTAAAGGATTCACCGCAGTTACTTTCAATTTATTTATCGACGAGAAATTTTAATCGGCATTAAAATATCTTTTTGATTATAAAACTCCAAAATATTATTAACTTTGACTTAAAAGCCTCCGAGCCAAAATCTAAAATACACCAAAGATACATAAAGGGTACTTTAAAATTATGGGTCTTACAGTTCTTGCTTGTCGATTTTAATAGGGTGGGATACAAAGATGAGCCTTTTATTTTAGCGTCGCAAGTTCAACAAGTGTTTTATGTCACAGATCCTATTGATGATAAATGGTATGTTGTCCTACCGACCAATAAAATAAGTGATGATAACAATAATGATGAAGATGTTGGTAATGATCTTTTATTTGCAACATCACAATCACATGAAATTGATTCAACTGATGATGGTTTATAACTTAGAGATGATCATGATGAGGGAATTTGGATTGATCTATCATTTTGTATCGTTAATGGACAAACAAATGTGAATCCCACCAGGAAAAGAAGAAGGGCATCTTAATGTGTTTAATTGTTTTATATAAGTCATGTAATCTGAACTGAGTTCAATTAATTTAATTATTTGATCTACCAGAATTGAGCATTTTAGTATTTAGCTTGAACTGTATTTGATACTAAGTTCATGTAATTTAAGTGTACGTTTGACCTGCCATAACTGATTTTCGGCTTATATTGAACTTGAAAAAGCTTTGTTTGAGTATTGGGAATTTATCTTGAACTTGAATTGATCATCCCAATATGAGCTGATCATGTAATTTAGCATTGATATATATATATATATATATATATATATAGGTAGTTAACTAATTATTCGAAAAAAATAATCCAAATATATGTATTTTACTTGAACTGAACTGAATATAAACTAGTAATTTTATAGCGCTTTTGTCTATAAGCGCTATAAAAGCCTTTAAAAAAAATTAAGGAGGTCACAAAGCTTTGTTTTATACCAAGTTAAAAGGGTCTTTTAAAGCGCTTGTTGCAAAAGCGCAGTAAAAGGTTTTTAAAAATAAAATAAGGAGGTCTTTTACAGCGCTTTGACAATAAGTGCTGTATAAGGCATTTAAAAAAACAGCCCTATTACATAAGAAAACAAAGAGGTATTTTAAAGCGTTTCTGCGCATTATCGGTGTTCCTTCTCCTACGAATCCTACGTATTTCTTCTCACTATTGTTTGCACCTTTTACAGTGCTTTTTCAAAAAGCGCTGTAATAGGTGCATAATAATGCATCTATTGAATGCACCTTTTACAGCGCTTTTTTCAAAAAAGCACTGTAATAGGTGCATAATAATGCATCTATTGAATGCACCTTTTACAACGCTTTTTCAAAAAAGCGCTGTAAAACGAGTATAACAAGCGCGCAATATATCTACCTATTTTATAGCACTTTTTTATTTTAAAAAGCGTTGTTGTATTTTTGTACAGCGCTAGATACTACAACGCTTATTTTTTTGAAAAAGCGTTGTAAATGGCTTAACAAAAGCGCTGTAAAATAGGTTTTCGCATAGTGTATTACCTTCACAAATTATTAGAGACGATGGCCGATGAAGACACAACATTTGAAACTAGATTTTGGATGTAACAACCCCTTTTATTATCTTAGAAATATTTATAAGATGAAGATAGTAATTAGATTATTAATTTTTTTTGTTAAACGTCGTACATTTTTTTATAGTAATATTTAAATTATATTCAAAGTTGAGGTGAGTAAGATGTAGTATTAACAAGTACAATTGTCAAAAGAGGAAAATACATCACTCTTGTCTTTTCCCTCAAACTCACGGGTGTATCTAGGCTTTCCTTTCTTTCACCACCAACCCCACTCTCTCTTTCACCCTAACACACTCCTTGCACTTAGTTATTGTTTATCATCATCATTTCTTTCCTTTTTTGTGCCTCCCGAAGATCCTCCAATGGCAATAACCATCTGAGGTTCTCTCCCTCCAATATGATCTCGTGCACACCTTCACCTTCATCTTTAGAGTCATCTACAATCCTAGGCAGCACTGAGAGAAGACAAAGACCAGATCGTGGAATTTTAGATTCGATCCATTGCAGTAGAGGTAGAAGTATTAAGAATTAGAAAACTAGACAACTTCCACAACCCAACTCAACTCTAAAGGAAATTTCTCTTTGTCAAGAGTTTGGGTTCTTTTCTTTGTAACTAATTTTCACATTTTCATGTGGGTTTCTAGGGTTGACTTTAAATTCATTCACTATTGAAAACTCATTTCATGGGTTTGAAAGAACGGGAACTTTGAAATCGAGAGTGAGAAAAATTGGGAGGCTTGACATGTTGGAATTATTGAAAAATTTCATTCAATCTGTAACAACCCTTTGACCCTCTTAGAAGTACTTACAAGATTAAAGAAATAATTAGATTAGTTGGATCTAATTATTTACTAATAATGTATTTTTAGCAATATTTAATTTAGGATCAAAGTTAGAATTGGAATCTGGTAGTATTTACAAGTCCAAGTGTCAAAAGAGGAAACACGCCACTTTTCTATCTCTCTCTCTCTCTCACGGGTGCAACAACATATTATGACCTTCATTTCCCTTCATTCACCATCAATTCCACTTTATCTCTAAACATTCTAACACACAACCACACTTGGTTACTGTTTATCATCTTCATCATTTCCCCCTTCGAATTCTTTCAAAGGCAACAACCATATGAAGTCCTCTTCCCCCAATCCGACCCTATGTATGTTAATTCTTCCCTCTAAAGTTTCAATAATCATCCAAAGCAGCACTAAAAGAGGATAGAGAGTAGATTTGGGGAATCTTCAAATTCGAACTAGTGTAGAAAAGAAAAAATTGTTGAGCGATGAGAAAGCAGACAACTTCCATAACCCATCTCAATTCTAACGACATTTCTCCTTATCAAGAACATGAGTTCTTTTCTGAGAACCAATTTCACTTTTTGCATGTGGGTTTCAAGGCTAAATTTTAATTTCTTCTACTATTGGAAATTATTTCTTGGTTTGAAATGATGGGATTCTTAAAATTGAGAGAGAAGAAAAAACTGTGAGGTTTAACATCTAGAAAATGATGAAATATGCATTTAGTTCTTCAAAAACTCATTCATTAAGCATATGCTTGAGTGATGGATTGTAATTTGTTGAAGATTGAAGGAATGATGGTTAAATATAATATGCTAACTAATGTGTTAATATGTTTCCCTAATCCCCCTCTAAATGTTCTATTATGCCTCTAATCCATTATTTTGCCTCTGATTTCTCTTTCTTTATTCTGGCTGCCTATGATTTTTCTTCCTCTACTATGGTTGCCTCTGATTTATTAATTTCTCTATTATGGCTGCTTCTAGGTTTGCTTCCTCTCTTTTGGCTTCCTTTGATTGATTTCTTTCTCTATTATGGTTGCATATGATTTTTCATCATTTATTATAGTTGCCTCTAATTTATTTCCTTCTTTATTCATGTTTCTTCTAATTCGTTTCTTCCTCTGATCGGGCTACCTCTGATCCAAGTCTTCCTCTGTTCGGGTTGCCTCTATTCCAAGTCTTCATTTGATGAAGCTTCCTCTGATCAGACTGCCTCTAATCCATGTCTTCCTTTGATTAAAATGCCTCTGATCCAAGTCTTCCTCTGATCAAGCTATCTCTGATCCAAGTGTTCATCTGATCAGGTTGTCTTTGATCTATGTTTTCCTCTGATTGGGTTGCCTCTGTTACAGTCTTCCTCTGATCAAACAACCTCTAATCCAATCCTTCCTATGATCAGATTGCCTCTAACCCAACGTCTCCCTTTGTATAAATATTTATTCAAACTAAGCTACCCTCTAATGATTGACTTGAAATTAATTAATACATTATGTTTTGGTTACTTATGATATAAAAGTTAATTAATTCCTTGCAATTGATGTGATAATGAGGTGTGAATTATATACATAATGTCATGAGATGCATGGTCTTAAGAGGATACGATGGGACATTGAGGATTGTTTTAGGCATGAAGCATAGGTAAAGGAAGAATAATCGGGGCGAAGATTGGGGTCATGGCCAGACCAACTTTACCAAGAGGTTCTCAATTATCTTGGTGACCCACATCAAGATAATTGAGAAGGTTGTTCAATACTTTAAGGAGAAAAAAAAGTAAAGACTAAAGATTGTTTCTAAATGAAGTTCATATTCATCTCATGTTTTATGTTCCATTTAATGGAGAATTATTTGAACCTCCATCCCCCTTTTAGAGCTCATAGATATTATTATCTCATCCGACTAAATGAATCATAAAACATGACATGAATATGAATTTCATTTTGAAACAGTCTATCTTATAGTAGACTCCCTTTAAACCTTCCCTCTGAATGTTCTACATACACTCCCTCTGAAATTTCCCTTTGGACAATCTATTCTGATTCTAACTTGAACTTTCTCTAATCAAGTTTTTCCTCTAACTTGAACTTCCTTTGATCATGTCTTTCCTTTGATTGACTTCCTTTGATCGAGTTTCCTCTAACTATAACTTCCCTATGATATTTAACTTGGGATTAACCTTGATGTATTGTTTTGAATTACTTATGTTAAAGCTAATCAATTAATTGTATTTGATGTGATAATTTTGTGTGTTTAATATACATAATGTCATAGTATGCATTATTTTGAAATTTTATAGTGGCACATGAGGATTGTTTCAAAAATGAAACATAGGTAAAGGAAGAACAACTTGGACACTAATTGAGGTCATGGTAAAGACCTGCCTTACCAAGAGGGTCTCAGTTGTCTTGGTGGTCCATATTGAGATAATTGAGGAGGCCTTTTTCATACTCTAAGGAAAAGGAAGTTAAATTAAGGACTATTTTTCTGAAACAAAATTGCATAATCATGTAATTCTTGAATTTGCATTTAAGGAAAATCATTTGAACTACCCTCCCCCTTTTTATAAAACTCGTTGAGATTATCATCTCATCCTCTATTTTTATGTATTTTAGTAGATAAGAGGACTTGAGACTTGGACTCGAGCTCAAAGGTTAAGGATATGAAGTTGTATTATTGTTAATTTGTAATATATTTGGTGTATTAGTACATCATAGGATATTTTTGTAGACTATATATTATGTAGTTACAATATCATTTTAATGACTGTAATTTATGAGAATTTATATGATTGCCTTTGGAATATTATAATGTATATTTTATTTCAATTTTCTAGATACATGGTGATGGATGTTATATTGGGTGAAATCTTTAATCAATGTAACAAGTGAGAGAACATTTGATTTTATGAGTATAAAATAATGTGGAATGAACGAGAATGCCATAATTCCCATAGATTCATTTGGGGCTTACCAAATACGGTTGAACCATATTGAGTTATAACTAATTAAGAATATATGGATGGTAACAAGAGGACTAAAAGATGTGTTAGAAACCTACAAAATTGATGCAAACCAATTTATCTCAAGATTGCATGATACTTAATTTTTGTGAAATACTATGCTAATTGCTATTGTATGGATAATGTGTATTTAAGTGTTGGTGTTTCTTGAATGAAGTTACGATTTTACACAAATGCACTACTTCTTGGATTTCTTGTTTTATGATTGATGGAGTTTGACTGTTCAACATGATTATGTGTGCATGAGATATTGAGACTTGATTGAGACACACACACATGTAAATTTGGATGCATATTGTGGAATTCATACTGAGAGTTGACAATTTTGTGATTATCGAATTAGTATGAACATGGTGTTGGGTGTAACGTCCCATATTTTTATCCAAAATATTACTAAAATATACTAAAGTAACATTACTGTTTATTTACTACTATTTAAAAAATGTTTATTTAGGCACTAAAATGAGATAAAGCCTTATAAAACAAAATCATAAAAATTATAATAATTTAAAACGACGATGATCCAATTATTTCTAACGGAAGAAAACTCAGCTCTGTACTTGTAATTTTAAAAAGTCAATCACAAAGATTAAAATAAAAATTAGAAACACTGCAACATATTTTATTAAATCAAAATAGTCTTAAAAACTCATTTTATTTCACCACACTTTCGCTGCACATCAACATACATCACAACAATTATTCTTGAATAAGCTCGAAGTAATTAATACCTAAAGTGTTAGTTATTTTCATGATCTACATCAATCCAAAGCTAAACATATGGAAAAATAACACAAAACAAATAAATATAAAAACTTCAATTTAAATGAATTAAATGCAAACAGTTCAGTTCAATAACAAAAAATATATGCACTTATGCATAAAGCATACTCCTAAAAGCTATATCATTCGGATATAAAGTCTGATACTAAGACAACTTCCACACAGAAAAATCGCTCATGCCAATGAGAAAAATAAATTGCCACTAAGGTAACTTTTACAAAGATGCATATCCCATGACATGATGTATTATAAAAATAGAATACTCTCACACAACCCACAAAGATCAAGTCATATGCATTCAAAAATCACTTATTTAAATCATTATTTTATTCAAAAATTAATAAGATCATATACCATATGAGTTTATTTGAAGATTTAAGTTATGAATTTGATGAAATTTGCATTATATTGAAGATAATAATTTATTTTATAGGTTTTGTTTGAAAATTTTGATAAATTTTTTGAATTTTTGTAAAAAAAAAGGATAACATTGTTGATATTTTAAAATATAAAAGATCAAATTGTCACTTAAATTAAAATAAAAAACTAAATCGGGAAAAAAAGATAAAGGACTAAAACTTTAACTGAAATTAAGTGAAGGGACCAAGAGTGATATTTAACCTAAAGTTTAATATAAGAAATAGAAGATGAAAATACCCCAAATTTTTATTTACAAAGATTTATGTGTTGCATACATGCTTCAAAAGTTTAGTCAGATCCAACAGTGAACACATGCACAATTGAAATTCTAGTGTGACTAATTTTGGAAAAAAAGGGAATGACTTCTCTTTTTATCTAGTTTTTTTTAATTGAAACTTGTTCACTTAGGGAATTGGGAAAATAAGTGTATGACATCATAAACTCCAAAATAATATATCTATCTATATATATATATATATAGATATATATATATATATTTTAATTTAATTATAAAATACTATATGTGTGTGTTACACATACACTTACATTTTAGTTTTGCGTTGATGCGTTTGTGTTTTATAAGCTCGACTTTCGCTTAAAATAAACAATAATGTATCCATTTATAACTTTGATGAATAGGACAAAGCACTTTACAAATCCACATGTGTAACCAAAAAGGAAAAGGTGAAAGAAGCTAAATTGAGTGCCAGGGAATATCAATATGCAATTGCAAGGTGTGTTTGTCATGGACTCACTTGTTGGCTTAAACTAAATGAAACATACTTACACAATGCCTCTTGTTCAACTTTACACGCAAGTTCTACATAAAGTAAAAAAAGCGTCGTTCAACTTTAAATGTTATTTCATATTAATGAACTTCAATTTATTACTACATAGAGTTATATATATCGGTCCTAAACAATTCTATAGACCCACGTTACAGGCTCACAATTGAGCATGCCTCCATGATCAAATCTTCACCATTTAATCAACATTACACAAGTATCCAAAAAATCCATTGAACATCTAGTAACGGTCTAACATACACGAGTAATTTTAACCTTTACATTTATTTATCTTGTACACACTCATATGGTAAATCCTCACACATTTTGTTGCCTTCACTTTCATTCTCCTTCCTCTCGATCAAATTAAGCTTTGTCACTGAGACTCTGTCGATTGCTAAAACTCCTCCATCATAATTGATCTTTCTAAGTTTGATGTTGGTCATTCTTATAGCGACCAAAGAATTTAGAGACAAAAATAAATAAAATTCATCTAAGGTATACTTCCTTGTACACCATGCACACTTGTCTTACTTATACACATTAGACATTCTAATGTCGTTTGTTTCAATAGCATACTCTAAAAGTTATAACAATTTGGAGTAAAATAAAGAGTTTTAATAATTTGGGGTTTTATTGATATTTTCTAATAATGATAAATTTGACCAATAATATATAGATTTTGTGAGGATCTTTTTCAAAACTAAATATCTTTTATTTACTTTTTCATATACTCAAGAACAAAACAAGTTTTAACTCTCCAAGTGTGCCTCTTAATTTATTTATTTTGCTTTCCCTTTGTGGATTTTCTATATTGTACTCTCTTTCTTTCAAATATGATTTTATTCCATTAAATTTTTTCAGTAAAAATTGATTTAATTGTATTTTTGGTCCCTTTATTTTAGCTGAATCACGAAATATCATTTTTTGCGTGTATTTAACCTACACTATGCCTCAAGATTTCAAGATGCAACAATTGTACCTGATATCTATGATCATAAATGGTGTGGTGTGACTTAAAAAAATCGACACTTCCTAGAATTTTGGACCAAAATTTTGTTTGAGGAACCGACCGGAGAGAAATCACATGGTTAATTTTTTTTTTCTCTCTTAGGTTTTTTTTTAATAATAAATTTATTAGAGTTGTACAAATGAAAAATGAAAAATGATGATATTTAGGTGCTAAGATAGTTGATGAGATGTCATTACAATTATATAATATCTTTACATTTTGATTATTGTTTTAAAAGAAAAATTTAACCGTCTTAGTCTTAGATGTTATTGATTAGGCTTTGGATTCAAAGTATGATGTGGATATTTGGTTTCACTAACATGTTTGATAAAAAAAATTACACTAACATTGCTTAAAAGTTAAATTCTAAATTTAAAATTGTCAAAATTACAATGAAAATATTAATTATATTGTGATTTTAATAATTAATAATTAATTTTCTTTTTGTAAAAATGAAATATAGCCTCTCTAAACAAATTATCGCACTTGGAATAATAAATTTAAATATATTTAATATTTTTTATCTTTTATTTATTAATACATATTTTTAAATTTTTAAGTTTTTAAATATATTAAAGAAATATCATTAATTATATTTTAATTTTTTTACAAAAATTAAAATTTTAATAAATAAAAAAAAAAATTTAAAAAACTAAAAATTGGAGAACGAGGAAGTAAAAAAAAAAAAAAGGTAAACAAGTAGAAAAGTAATTGATGGTAGTAAAAAAGAAGTGATTGATATATTGATTGCCCTAAACGCATTGAAGTAGTGCATAATTACGTAGAAAAGTAGCACACACACACACAAGAAGTGACATTAACATAGATGATGAGGTCCCTTTTGTCCTTTTAGAAAGTTTACAGAGCCCACCCCTCACAGTCTCCAATCACAAGTGGGATAAGATTATTTTGGAAGTTGGCTGTCCTGTTCATTCCTTCCCTACTTGATAATGACACTCACACTCACCCCACGCCACTACCTTCCTGGCCCCATCTTCCTACACATTTTATCTCTTAAATACATATTATTTTACCACCCTCAAACCAAAAATGGGTCCAAGGTAAAATGTAAATAGATGAAGTATTATTTGACAAAAACAATCTTTCAATATTCATCTTTCCTTATGATGAGTGTAGTTAATTTACGAACCAAATTTAATGGCTCATAGTTATATGCTGTGGTACTTAATTTTTCTTTTTCGAACCAAGTCATTAATGTATCATATTAAACCTATAAATACCGGCTCAATAAAATAGGACAAATATGGAAGAAATTACCTTTTTTTTCACAAGAGGAATAAATTATTTTGGACTTTGATTCCTTAAATTTACTATATAATAATTTAACTCAATATTGTTCTAAATATTGAAACATATTTTAACTCACGTTATCCTACCACTGAGCCAATCGATTGCCAAATCGATTTGGTCAGTTTTTGCTGAGTTCCTGTGTTGCCAAATCGATTGCCAAATCGGTTTTGTCAGTTTTGCTGAGTTCCTGTGTCACCAAATCGATTGCCAAATCGATTTTGACAGCTTTGCTGAGTTCCTGACTTAAGGGCCAATCGATTGCCAAATCGATTTCTTAAATGATTTCGAAAAACTGATTACAAAATCGATTGGCCAATCGATTTTGTAATCAGTTTTTCGAAATCATTTAAGAAATCGATTTGGCAATCGATTGGCCCTTAAGTCAGGAACTCAGCAAAGCTGTCAAAATCGATTTGGCAATCGATTTGGTGACACAGGAACTCAGCAAAACTGACAAAATCGATTTGGCAATCGATTTGGCAACACAGGAACTCAGCAAAAACTGACCAAATCGATTGGCTCAGTAGAAACCCTTATTTTGAGTTAGATAATCGATTGCTAAATTGATTTATCAATGCTTTGGTCAGTTATGTATTACTTGATGTTTTGAGAACTTTATTTTGATTTCATTTTTAATTGGCAAACATTATATGATCTTTTCGCATATGTAAAATCACGTTAAGGTGCATGCTTAGTTGAAAAGTTATTTTGAGCATTTACAAACTAAATTGTTATGTGTTAACTGTTATTTTCGGTTGGTGACCCTTTACAATTATTGTGGAAATTTGGGCTTTGCCCTCAGATCTTTACAATTATTGTGGAAATCTGGGCTTTGCCCTCAGATGAGAGTCAGGACGATCCTACCGATTCGTACCCTACGGACGGGAATGGAGATGGGAACGCTTGACTGCAGCTACGTTAGGAGAATCTCACGGGGCGCGTGGAGATCACTCCGGGTGTTTAGTTGTGTTGTAAAATGATCAGATTAGGTTGACATAGAGGGATCAGATGTCTTTCTTTTGTATTGCATTTATTTTAAAATGGAAGACTGTACCTATACTAATATTGTCAGCTTGACATGTTATTTTCGATGGGTTACATGTACCATTTGTTGTTGGGTAAATGGTTTGGATTTATAATTGGAGTAACTTTTCCGCTGCTTGTAAATTATAATGACTCAATTATTTATCCAAAGGCATTTTCTGATTTAAATCTTTGTTAGTTTTTAATTACTTTTAAAAAAAAAATATACCCTCGCTGTGAAAAACGGGGTGTTATATTGTGGTATCAGAGTATAGGTTTGGTTTTCTTTGGGGGCTGTGGAACCTTGGTTATAGATTGTAGGTCAACCTATAGGTTGAGAGTTGTTATCTGATCATGTGTCGGTTTAGGTGGTTTGAGTTGTCAAGTTCATAATTATTATTATGTGCGGTTGTGGTCGGAAGTTATTCTTAGAATTATTGAAGTAGTGTTAAGACTCTACTTGATGATGGTTTTATAGGGAAACCATGCTGCCAAGGAGGAATGACGTTCCGAGAACCAATGCCAGTAGGAATGATCGAATGGCGGAGGCTATGAATAACATGGCTGCTTCTGTTGCTGCACAGACTGCTGCCAAGACTCAACGCGATCTCGAAAAGAGGGGAAGAGAGATCCGTGCTGCAGAGTCAAGAGGATTAAAAGACTTTCGTCGTTACAATCCTCCCAAGTTTGAGGGGACTGAGAATTCAGAGAAAGCAAATCAATGGATCCAAGAAGTGGAGAAGATCTTCGAAATGATTAACTGTCAGGCGGGAGTGAGGGTCAACTATGCCACTTATATGCTACTAGGAGATGCTGAGTACTGGTGGAGGAGTACAAGGTTGTTGATGAGATCAGCTCACGAGGAGGTGAACTGGGAATCTTTCAAAGGGAAGTTTTTCGACAAATACTTCCCGATGAGTACCAGGACTAGACTGGGTGATGATTTCCTGAAACTACATCAGGGGAACATGACCGTGGGCGAATATGCTGCTAAGTTTGAATCACTATCAAGGCATTTCAGATTTTTCCGTGAAGAGATTGACGAGCCATTCTTCTGTCATCGTTTCCAAGACGGACTAAAGTATGAGATTCAAGACTTTGTCTTACCCTTGGGAATTCAACGTTTCCAGGTTCTTGTGGAAAAATGTAGAGAAGTGGAGGATATGAAGAATAAGAGAGCTAGCCGAGGAGGGAATTTTAACTCAGGAGGACCTAGTCGGGCGAAGTATCAGAACAAGGGAAAACAGGTTGCTAAATCTTATAATCGACCACATGATAACAACGGGGGACAGAATAACCCAGGGAACCAAGACTTTGGGAGGCAAGTGAGACAAGGTATACGATGTTTCCGATGTGTAGAAGAGGGACATTATGCTTATGCTTGTACCTTTAACAGTACTACTTGCTACAATTGCCATAAACCAGGGCACTTTGCAAGGAATTGCAAGGCTCCGAAGGTGGAACCAATGGTGAATGTAGCTAGGATTACTCTTCCTACTGCTAGAGGACAGGTGTATTGCGTCGGCGCTGAAGTTGGAAATTTATCTAGCGATCTGATTCAATATGACTGTGCGATTACAGGTAACCCCCTAACTACACTTTCTGATTCGGGGGCAACCCATTCCTTCATTGCTATGGATTATGTAAATCATTTGAAGTTGTCTGTGTCTGCTTTACTGCTAAGACTTTGACAGTAAATTATGCATGTTTACATTGTCAAAATAACCATTCATAATAGGGACTTCTCGATTAATTTGATTGGTTACCTCTACATTAACCCAAGATCATTCTTGGTATGGATGGGAAGCCCTATCATTAGGTAATGATACATTGTACTCAATGTGTCGGTGTCATACTTAATGTTAACTGGGCGTTAAGAATGGGGAATCTCTTAATGTCTCGGTTACTTAATATTTTGTTTTGAAAATCGTTTAAGTTAACTGGGCGTTAAGAATGGGGAATCTCTTAATGTCTCGGTTACTTAATATTTTGTTTTGAAAATTGTTAAGTTAACTGGGCGTTAAGAATGGGGAATCTCTTAATGTCTCGGTTACTTAATATTTTGTTTTGAAAATCGTTTAAGTTAACTGGGCGTTAAGAATGGGGAATCTCTTAATGTCTCGGTTACTTAATATTTTGTTTTGAAAATTGTTAAGTTAACTGGGCGTTAAGAATGGGGAATCTCTTAATGTCTCGGTTACTTAATATTTTGTTTTGAAAATTGTTAAGTTAACTGGGCGTTAAGAATGGGGAATCTCTTAATGTCTCGGTTACTTAATATTTTGTTTTGAAAATCGTTTAAGTTAACTGGGCGTTAAGAATGGGGAATCTCTTAATGTCTCGGTTACTTATTATTTTGTTTGGAAAATTGTTTAAGTTAACTGGGCGTTAAGAATGGGGAATCTCTTAATGTCTCGGTTACTTAATATTTTGTTTTGAAAATTGTTAAGTTAACTGGGCGTTAAGAATGGGGAATCTCTTAATGTCTCGGTTACTTAATATTTTGTTTTGAAAATTGTTAAGTTAACTGGGCGTTAAGAATGGGGAATCTCTTAATGTCTCGGTTACTTAATATTTTGTTTTGAAAATTGTTAAGTTAACTGGGCGTTAAGAATGGGGAATCTCTTAATGTCTCGGTTACTTAATATTTTGTTTTGAAAATTGTTAAGTTAACTGGGCGTTAAGAATGGGGAATCTCTTAATGTCTCGGTTACTTAATATTTGTTTTTGAAAATCGTTTAAGTTAATTGGGCGTTAAGAATGGGGAATCTCTTAATGTCTCGGTTACTTAATATTTGTTTTTGAAAATCGTTTAAGTTAATTGGGCGTTAAGAATGGGGAATCTCTTAATGTCTCGGTTACTTAATATTTGTTTTTGAAAATCGTTTAAGTTAACTGGGCGTTAAGAATGGGGAATCTCTTAATGTCTCGGTTACTTAATATTTGTTTTTGAAAATCGTTTAAGTTAACTGGGCGTTAAGAATGGGGAATCTCTTAATGTCTCGGTTACTTATTATTTTGTTTGGAAAATTGTTTAAGTTAACTGGGCGTTAAGAATGGGGAATCTCTTAATGTCTCGGTTACTTAATATTTTGTTTTGAAAATCGTTTAAGTTAACTGGGCGTTAAGAATGGGGAATCTCTTAATGTCTCGGTTACTTAATATTTTGTTTTGAAAATTGTTAAGTTAACTGGGCGTTAAGAATGGGGAATCTCTTAATGTCTCGGTTACTTAATATTTTGTTTTGAAAATCGTTTAAGTTAACTGGGCGTTAAGAATGGGGAATCTCTTAATGTCTCGGTTACTTAATATTTTGTTTTGAAAATCGTTTAAGTTAACTGGGCGTTAAGAATGGGGAATCTCTTAATGTCTCGGTTACTTAATATTTGTTTTTGAAAATCGTTTAAGTTAATTGGGCGTTAAGAATGGGGAATCTCTTAATGTCTTGGTTACTTAATATTTGTTTTGAAAATTGTTAAGTTAACTGGGCGTTAAGAATGGGGAATCTCTTAATGTCTCGGTTACTTAATATTTTGTTTTGAAAATCGTTTAAGTTAACTGGGCGTTAAGAATGGGGAATCTCTTAATGTCTCGGTTACTTAATATTTTGTTTTGAAAATCGTTTAAGTTAACTGGGCGTTAAGAATGGGGAATCTCTTAATGTCTCGGTTACTTAATATTTTGTTTTGAAAATCGTTTAAGTTAACTGGGCGTTAAGAATGGGGAATCTCTTAATGTCTTGGTTACTTAATGTTTGTTTTTGAAAATCGTTTAGTAAATGAGTATTAAGAATGGGGAATCTCTTAATGTCTCAGTTACTTAATATTTTTTTTTGAAAATCGTTTAAGTTAACTGGGCGTTAAGAATGGGGAATCTCTTAATGTCTCAGTTACTTAATATTTTTTTTTGAAAATCGTTTAAGTTAACTGGGCGTTAAGAATGGGGAATCTCTTAATGTCTTGGTTACTTAATATTTGTTTTGAAAATCGTTAAGTTAATTGGGCGTTAAGAATGGGGAATCTCTTAATGTCTCGGTTACTTAATATTTGTTTTTTTGAAAATCGTTTAAGTTAACTGGGCGTTAAGAATGGGGAATCTCTTAATGTCTTGGTTACTTAATATTTGTTTTGAAAATCGATAAGTTAACTGTGCGTTAAGAATGGGGAATCTCTTAATGTCTTGGTTACTTAATATTTGTTTTGAAAATCGATAAGTTAACTGTGCGTTAAGAATGGGGAATCTCTTAATGTCTTGGTTACTTAATATTTGTTTGGAAAATCGTTTAAGTTAAATAAGTATTGAGAATGGGGAATCTCTTAATGACTTATTTACTTAATGTTGTTTTGAAAAATCGTTTAAGTTAACTGGGTGTTAAGAATGGGGAATCTCTTAATGTCTTGGTTACTTAATATTTGTTTGGAAAATCGTTTAAGTTAAATAAGTATTGAGAATGGGGAATCTCTTAATGACTTATTTACTTAATGTTGTTTTGAAAAATCGTTTAAGTTAACTGGGCGTTAAGAATGGGGAATCTCTTAATGTCTCGGTTACTTAATATTTGTTTTTGAAAATCGTTTAAGTTAACTGGGCGTTAAGAATAGGGAATCTCTTAATGTCTCGGTTACTTAATATTTGTTTTTGAAAATCGTTTAAGTTAACTAGGCGTTAAGAATGGGGAATCTCTTAATGTCTTGGTTACTTAATATTTGTTTTTGAAAATCGTTTAAGTTAACTAGGCGTTAAGAATGGGGAATCTCTTAATGTCTCGGTTACTTAATATTTGTTTTTGAAAATCGTTTAAGTTAACTAGGCGTTAAGAATGGGGAATCTCTTAATGTCTCGGTTACTTAATATTTGTTTTTGAAAATCGTTTAAGTTAACTAGGCGTTAAGAATGGGGAATCTCTTAATGTCTCAGTTACTTAATATTTGTTTTTGAAAATCGTTTAAGTTAACTAGGCGTTAAGAATGGGGAATCTCTTAATGTCTTGTTTACTGAATCTTTTGTTTTGAAAATCGTTTAAGTTAAATGAGAATTAAGAATGGGGAATCTCTTAATGTCTCGTTTACTTATGTGTGTTTTGGTAAATCGTGCAGACCCGTGATAGGTGGCACCTTGGTAAACGGTACGGGCCCGTGATAGACAGTACGTTGACGATTTACGTTTGGTAAGTTGTGCAGACCCGGGATAGGTGGCACCTCGGTAAACAGTACGGACCCGTGATAGGTAGTACGTTTAAGACTTACGTTCCTGAGGGAATTGTGTTTATCCGTGAGAGACTGCGCAAGAGTTTGTCCGTGAGAGACTACACCCTGGTTTAAGTTAGATGAGAATTCAGAATGGGGAATCTCTTAATGTCTCGTTTACTTATGTATGTTTTGGTAAATCGTGCAGACCCGTGATAGGTGACACCTTGGTAAACGGTACGGGCCCGTGATAGGCAGTACATTTATGATTTACGTTGGGTAAGTTGTGCTGACCCGTGATAGGTGGTACGTTTACGACTTACGTTTCTTGGTGAATTGTGTTTGTCCGTGAGAGACTGCACAGGGGTTTGTCCGTGAGAGACTACGCCCTGGTTTAAGTTAGATGAGAATTAAGAACGGGGAATCTCTTAATGTCTCGTTCACTTATGTATGTTTTGGTAAATCGTGCAGACCCGTGATAGGTGGCACCTTGGTAAACGGTACGGGCCCGTGATAGGCAGTACGTTTACGATTTACGTTTGGTAAGTTGTGCAGACCCGGGATAGGTGGCACCTCGGTAAACAGTACGGACCCGTGATAGGTAGTACGTTTACGACTTACGTTCCTGAGGGAATTGTGTTTGTCCGTGAGAGACTGCACAGGTGTTTGTCCGTGAGAGACTACACCCTGTTAAATTGTGAATTGTTGGTTCATTTGGTATGTGTAGTAATTGTGTGTTAAGTGTTATGTTTTGGAATTTGGTGATAACATGTTGGATTGCTATACCATTTTGAAACCCATGATGTTGTATTAATTGTGTTATAAATGTTAAGTGTTATGTTTTGGAATTTGGTGATAACATGTTGGATTGCTATACCATTTTGAAACCCATGATGTTGTATTGATTGTGTTATAAATGTTAAGTGTTATGTTTTGGAATTTGGTGATAACATGTTGGATTGCTATACCATTTTGAAACCCATGATGTTGTATTAATTGTGTTATAAATGTTAAGTGTTATGTTTTGGAATTTGGTGATAACATGTTTGCTTGCAATACTATTTCGAAACTAATGATGTTGTAGCGATTGCGTTATCAGTGCTAAGTGTTAGGATTTGAGATTATGTATGAATGTGATTGAGTTAGTTATGAATTTTTGGAAAAATGATGAGGGAAATCGATTTCCCAATCGATTGGATGAGTTGCAGGAAGTTCACCATTTTGACCTAATCGATTTGCCAATCGATTGTATAAATATATCTTTCAAAATCTTTTAAGAAATCGATTTGGAAATCGATTGGCAGAGAGGCAGGAACTCAGCAAAACTGCCGAAATCGATTTGGAAATCGATTTGGCAACCCAGGGACTCATCAGAACTGACAAAATCGACTTAGAAATCGATTTGGTCATGCAGAAACTCAGCAGAACTGACCAAATCGATTTGGCAATCGATTGGCTCAGTAGAAACCCTTATTTTGAGTTAGATAATCGATTGCTCAATTGATTTATCAATGCTTTGGTCAGTTATGTATTACTTGATGTTTTGAGAACTTTATTTTGATTTCATTTTTAATTGGCAAGCATTATATGATCTTTTCGCATATGTAAAATCCCGTTAAGGTGCATGCTTAGTTGAAAAGTTATTTTGAGCATTTACAAACTAAATTGTTATGTGTTAACTGTTATGTTCGGTTTGTGACCCTTTATAATTATTGTGGAAATCTGGGCTTTCCCCTCAGATGAGAGTCAGGACGATCCTACCGGTTCGTACCCTACGGACGGGAATGGAGATAGGAACGCTTGACTGCAGCTACGTTAGGAGGATCTCACGGGGCGAGTGGAGATCACTCATTAACCTGAAACAACTACAATTTCGCAAATGCATGGTCAAGCCAATCAAACTCAAACAACGTAGGAGGTGAGTTTCGAAATCATGTGGATAGTGTAATACAAGTAAGAAGAACACGTAGAAACAAAAATATCATTATAGAACCGTATCATTACATAAACATTGCTAAAGAAATATATGACATTAAAAAGTTGAAATCACTCATGTAAAATCAATATATTTCACTATAACATCAAATCATCTCAGAGAAAATATAATCGCATGCAATACACATTAATCATAACAAAACAATCACAAGAAAATGCAATGATATGCATGAGCTTAGACTCTATTTCACAATGTGGTACAATTCTAACTTTGAAGTACTTCGTTAGGAGGCTTGATACTATGTCACCATCTCGATAGACGGACAATTCAAATTGACCATGTCCTCATAAATCCCCTCAACTCAACCCGAGACACATATACGTGACAGTCGAGGTAAACGTGTGTTGCGTGGTAGCTCCCGACATTTGGAGTGCTACCTCTAAGTCACCTAGGATTTCCCCACCCGAATACCTCCAAATTCTAACAATATTGCCTTAAGGCTCAACAACAGATCGCCACGATTAGGCTCATTCAGTTGTACTTCCCCGGAATCACTAGGTTTGTGAGGCCCTACCTATATGATAACAAAAAAATCATCACTTCACAAATTATCAATATTTATTTTCTCCTCTCGTTGGCCTATGATACTCCATTAAAATGTTATCTCAAACACAAATTGGAATCACTATTATTTCATCAACTATGATGTTATTTCAATATTATCATCACAAATTTATATCATCAGAAATATTAATCACACATCATCATAATCACATAAACTCATCATAAATTTATAGCTTCGTATCATCAATCATACCTCATCACATAAACTTATCACACATTTATAACATCACAATTATCAACCATACATCATCATCATCATCATCATCATCACAATGCATTCATCTTTTATTATCACATCAAATAAACTCATCTAATCAAATATAAACATAAAATTCATTTGACACCCAATAACACAATGAAAGAAATTAAATCAATCAACACCTTACAAATATTTTTATTCTATATTTTAATCTCACAATTTTCATATTTTCATATTAATTAATTTATTCCTCAGAGGGCTTCTGCCGTACGTAGCGAGCCCAGAATAAATCATTGGGAAATATGGTTTTTCCGTTCCTCTCACAATATATTATATTCATGAATTCAAACGCTCTCTCACCCTTACCTCGATTGGAGATTCTGCACATCATGACGAGGCATAAGGAATTCTGCAACGACATCGATCATGAATATCTTATCAATTCTACATCTTATTTTGTCGATCATTGTACCTAATGATTAGGAGACACAACAAGCAACCCAAATAAAATAAATTATTTATAATTCATAATAAAATCTTAAAATAAGGTATCATATAATGTACAATTATTATATACAAATAATGATGTTCATATAAATCCGATTATATATTTAAAACTAACAATATTTAAAACTTTTGACAATGAAAAAAAAAATATAATATGCACAAATCATCTATTTTCAACTAATCGAATATGAATAAATCCAACTTTAAACAAAAAAAAAATGTTAAATATCATATACTACATAATACCTCTATTTTTTTACATAATTGTTGTTTATATAGTTAAAATGAAATATACGGTATATCTTTTTCTATGTGAAATTAAAAGTTTAATGCAGGCCAAAAGAAATTTGCACAAAGCATAAAACAGAATTTTAATTTTTAATACAAAATCATATCAATTTTTCAAAATTAGAATTACTATAAAAATATATCTAAAATGATTGTATCTATTAAGAATATAAAACAATTTTACTAAATTCCAATCAATATATATTATTTCTCTAATTGGAATCAGCGTTATAGACATAGTGAATATTTAAACAAAATATATACTATAATTAAATTTAATTTGTAGTTTTAGTCAAAATTTAGGATTGATGTTAAGGTTGAAGAATCAAAGACGTCAAGATAGTTTTCACCTTAGTGGTGGTTCCATTGTAGTTATGGTGTGATTCCCACGGTGATCCATGTTTGAAACAAGTTTATTTTGTGAAAAATAGACGAGAATGAATAGGAAAACAAAATGAGTTTGTAATCGGTATCGGTTTTTTGTAACCGGAGGGCATGAAATTCTTTGTTTGTTTATTTTCAATAGACATGTCACCGACTCTTGATAGAAAATAAAAGGTATTAATTAGAATTCATGGATTGAATAACGTATGTCTGAGTAATGAATGCTAAATTAAAAATCATTATTAAAATAATGAATTGGTGGTGTTTTGAATACTAACAAAAATAATAAAATTAATAGTAAGAGTGAAAAAAAAGTTTACCGTGACTAATTAATGGAAAAAGAATGAGAGAAGAATTTGGAACTAATAAGTTGATCCTATAATTAGTCAAAATAGCTTCCAAATATATATCCTATAAAATCTATTTAACATCGTTTGAATGAAATACTATTCTAAACCAATAATTTTAAAAGAACCCCTTAAATTTCAACAATTAAATTAGCTAACGTTTGTTAATTAAAAACATAATGTACACATATCTTATCAACAAATGAATTTAGTTATAAAACCCTTAATTATCAATTTCAATAATTATGCAATATTACTTTTAATTTGATTATTCGTAATATTTTCTAGATACTTTTAGCACACTTGGTATATTTTCTTTTAACTCATGATCACATAGAATAAATTATTAAATAATAGTTCTAGATAATTACTAGGATATAGGTGTAGGTATATAAAATAATGTGAAAATATTGGTGTGTTACAAAGTGTGAAGTGTGAGAAGGGAATAGAGAGACAATAGTTTGAATGCCAAGATTATTATTTTGTTGTTGTTAATTAACATTAAACCTAATAAAAATTTAGTCTAGGATTTTTGTTAGAGTTAAAAGAAAACTCAAACTAAACTTAAAAATAGTGTATAATAGTATAAGGCCTTGATTTTTTTATTAATCAAAATCTTTTTTTTATAAAGTCAAACTAATATTAATTATAGAAAGGTATAGTAGCAAAATACGATACAAGTTTGTGCTTATACATTATATATTAAAGTACTTAGATCATAAATTACATATATAACATATCAAGCAGTACAAACACAACCTCAAAATCATAACATTTATTTATTTGTAAATTTGATGAAAGAGTACAACTTTTTCTATCATGGTTTTATTCATGCCACACAAACGATGTTATTAACTTGGCCAAACATTGTACAAAATGTATCTCATGCCTTAGAAAATGGATATTAGCTTTAAAGTAATTGTTCTTTTTCAATTGGTGGGTCTTCAGTTGGTTGTTCTTTTAATTGGTGGTTTTCTAATTGGTAGTTCTTCATTTGGTGATTTCAGGTATTTTGGTTTTGGTACGGGTCGTTTTACCATCAGTGGCAATAGAATTGCGGGTCTCGGAACCTTACCGTTTGGTTGAAATAGGTAATCGTCAGCAAGACCTTGTGGAAGAATGATAAGAACACCAACGAACAAAACTAGTAAGGATAAGAAAAAGGAAGTCGTCATTTCGTTAAGTGGTTTTAATGTTTGTGCAAAAAAAGAAGAAGGGGAGTAATCGTGTTTTATACTAGTTAGGGGACTTAATGGGAGCTTAATTTCTCCACTAGAGTCATCTATTATATCTCAAATTTGTATTTACAAAGATTTATGTGTTGCATACATGCTTCAAAAGTTTAGTCAGATTCAACAGTGAATACATGCACAATTGAAATTCTACTGTGACTAATTTTGGAAAAATGAGAATGACTTCTCTTTTCTCTTTTTATCTAGTTTTTTTTAATTGAACAACAGATCGCCACGATTAGGCTCATTCAGTTGTACTTCCCCGGAATCACTAGGTATATATATATATATATATATGATAACAAAAAAATCATCACTTCACAAATTATCAATATTTATTTTCTCCTCTCGTCGTTGGCCTATGATACTCCATTAAGAATATTATCTCAAACACAAATTGGAATCACTATTATTTCATCAACTATGATGGTACTTCAATATTCTCATCACAAATTTATATCATCACAAATATTAATCACACATCATCATAATCACATAAACTCATCATAAATTTATAGCTTCGTAACATCAATCATACCTCATCACATAAACTTATCACACATTTATAACATCACAATTATCAACCAGACATCATCATGATCATCATCATCACAATGCATTCATCTTTTATTATCACATCAAATAAACTCATCTAATCAAATATAAACATAAAATTCATTTGACACCCAATAACACAATGAAACAAATTAAATCAATCAACACCTTACAAATATTTTTATTCTATATTTTAATCTCACAATTTTCATATTTTCAAATTAATTAATTTATTCCTCAGAGGGCTTCTGCCGTACGTAGCGAGCCCCGAATAAATCATTGGGAAATATGATTTTTCCGGCCCCGAATAAATCATTGGGAAATATGATTTTTCCGTTCCTCTCACAATATATTATATTCATGAATTCAAACGCTCTCTCACCCTTTACCTCGATTGGAGATTCTGCACATCATGACGAGGCATAAGGAATTCTGCAACGACATCGATCATGAATATCTTATCAATTCTACATCTTATTTTGTCGATTATTGTAACTAATGATTAGGAGACACAACAAGCAACCCAAATAAAATAAATTATTTATAATTCAAAATAAAATCTTAAAATAAGGTATCATATAATGTACAATTATTATATACAAATAACGATGTTCATATAAATCCGATTATATATTTAAAACTAACAATATTTAAAACTTTTGACAATGAAAAAAAAATTATAATATGCACAAATCATCTATTTTCAACTAATCGAATATGAATAAATCCAACTTTAAACAAAAAAAAAAGTTAAATATCATATACTACATAATACCTCTATTTTTTTACATAATTGTTGTTTATATAATTAAAATGAAATATACGGTATATCTTTTTCTACGTGAAATTAAAAGTTTAATGCAGGCCAAAAGAAATTTGCACAAAGCATAAAACTGAATTTTAATTTTTAATACAAAATCATATCAATTTTTCAAAATTAGAATTACTATAAAAATATATCTAAAATGATTGTATCTATTAAGAATATAAAACAATTTTACTAAATTCCAATCAATATATATTATTTCTCTAATTGGAATCAGCGTTATAGACATAGTGAATATTTAAACAAAATATATACTATAATTAAATTTAATTTGTAGTTTTAGTCAAAATTTAGGATTGATGTTAAGGTTGAAGAATCAAAGACGTCAAGATAGTTTTCACCTTAGTGGTGGTTCCATTGTAGTTATGGTGTGATTCCCACGGTGATCCATGTTTGAAACAAGTTTATTTTGTGAAAAATAGACGAGAATGAATAGGAAAACAAAATGAGTTTGTAATCGGTATCGGTTTTTTGTAACCGGAGGGCATGAAATTCTTTGTTTGTTTATTTTCAATAGACATGTCACCGACTCTTGATAGAAAATAAAAGGTATTAATTAGAATTCATGGATTGAATAACGTATGTCTGAGTAGTGAATGCTAAATTAAAAATCATTATTAAAATAATGAATTGGTGGTGTTTTAAATACTAACAAAATTAATAAAATTAATAGTAAGAGTGAAAATAAAGTTTACCGTGACTAATTAATGGAAAAAGAATGAGAGAAGAATTTGGAACTAATAAGTTGAATTAGTCAAAATAGCTTCCAAATATATATCCTATAAAATCTATTTAACATCGTTTGAATGAAATATTATTCTAAACCAATAATTTTAAAAGAACCACTTAAATTTCAACAATTAAATTAGCTAACGTTTGTTAATTAAAAACATAATGTACACATATCTTATCAACAAATGAATTTAGTTATAAAACCCTTAATTATCAATTTCAATAATTATGCAATATTACTTTTAATTTGATTATTCGTAAGTAATATTTTCTAGATACTTTTAGCACACTTGGTATATTTTCTTTTAATTCATGATCACATAGAATAAATTATTAAATAATAGTTCTAGATAATTACTAGGATATAGGTGTAGGTATATAAAATAATGTGAAAATATTGGTGTGTTACAAAGTGTGAAGTGTGAGAAGGGAATAGAGAGACAATAGTTTGAATGCCAAGATTATTATTTTGTTGTTGTTAATTAACATTAAACCTAATAAAAATTTAGTCTAGGATTTTTGTTAGAGTTAAAAGAAAACTCAAACTAAACTTAAAAATAGTGTATAATAGTATAAGGCCTTGATTTTTTTATTAATCAAAATCTTTTTTTTATAAAGTCAAACTAATATTAATTATAGAAAGGTATAGTAGCAAAATACGATACAAGTTTGTGCTTATACATTATATATTAAAGTACTTAGATCATAAATTACATATATAACATATCAAGCAGTACAAACACAACCTCAAAATCATAACATTTATTTATTTGTAAATTTGATGAAAGAGTACAACTTTTTCTATCATGATTTTATTCATGCCACACAAACGATGTTATTAACTTGGCCAAACATTGTACAAAATGTATCTCATGCCTTAGAAAATGGATATTAGCTTTAAAGTAATTGTTCTTTTTCAATTGGTCGGTCTTCAGTTGGTTGTTCTTTTAATTGGTGGTTTTCTAATTGGTAGTTCTTCATTTGGTGATTTCAGGTACTTTGGTTTTGGTACGGGTCGTTTTACCATCAGTGGCAATGGAATTGCGGGTCTCCGAACCTTACCGTTTGGTTGAAATAGGTAATCGTCAGCAAGACCTTGTGGAAGAATGATAAGAACACCAACGAACAAAACTAGTAAGGATAAGAAAAAGGAAGTCATTTCGTTAAGTGGTTTTAATGTTTGTGCAAAAAAAGAAGAAGGGGAGTAATCGTGTTTTATACTAGTTAGGGGACTTAATGGGAGCTTAATTTCTCCACTAGAGTCATCTATTATATCTCAATGGTCATTTTAGTATATATTAAATTTTGTGTGATTTATTCAACAATGTTACAACTCTTGGAAAAACTACAAGAGTATTTACAAAATTAATCATTCATAACTATTGCCCCTTAGTGTCATTGGCTTTCTCCATGTGTTAGCCTTTCTATTAATTGTACATGCGCTACATAGTTACCTCAAATAGTTAAATAAGGAAAAAAAATGCATGAACAATTATTGATTTGGTGCAACAGTCGAGGGAAATTTGTGTTTCATGGTAGCTTCCAACATTTCGGGTGCTACCTCCAAGTCACCTAGGAATTCTCCACCCGAATACCTCCAAGGTGGAACAATCTTGCCTTAAGGCTCAACATCAGACCGCCACGATCAGGCTTATTCAGTTGTGCTTCACCGGAATCACTAGGCTTGTTAGGCCCTACCTGATAATTAAATAATATCCACTTCACAAATTCTCAATATTTATTTTGTCCCCTCGTTGGCCTATAAGACCTTCATCTCAAACACAAATTGGAATCACCGCTATTTCATCAATTATGAGGTTACTTCAATATTTTCATCATAAATTTATATTATCACTATCATTAATCACACATCATCATCATTATGTAAACTCGTCACAAATTTATAGCATCACTATCATCAACCATACATCATCATATAAACTTATCACAAATTTATAACATCACAATTATTAATCATACATCATCATCATCACATAATAAAATTATGACAACGCATCCATCTTTTATTATCACATCACATAAACTCATCTAATCAAAGAAATACATAAAATTAATTTGACACTCAATATCACAATAATATCAAATATCACATTTTAAAAGAAATTAAATCAATAAACACCTTACAAATATTTCTATTCTATAATTTAATCCCACAATTTCTATATTTGCACATTAATTAATTTATCACTCAAATGGCTACTGCCGTACGTAGTGAGCCCCAGATGAATCGTTGGGAAATACAATTTTCCATTTCATCTCAATATATTATACTCATGAATTCAAACCCTCTCTCACACCTTACCTTATTTCGATGCTTTCACACACAAATACTATGATACCCTAAAACCCAAAATAATATATATAATAATTTATATCATATTTCTATAAAACTTCCAACGGATAAATAAAAACTCTTCGAAAGGAAAAAGAAACTTATATGGCTTATTTAGAATATCACATTTATCAAAATACAATCGAAACACTTTAACCTTTTTTCCTGCTATAAAAATAGTGCAATCTCAATAAGCTTGCTTTAAGTGTAATTAATTAATTTAATTCTAAAAACTTACTAGTACTTATAAGATTTTCATACAAAAGTCATTTCAAATTTAATAAGTAAAATACAAATTACAACTCTTATTTCCGGTATCACCTATCAGAGCGAGCTTGCTCCCAAACTTGAACTTCCAGACTCATTAACCTGTAACAATTGCGATTTCACAAACGTAGGGCCAAGCCAATCAAACACAAACAACGAAGGAGGTGAGTTTTGAAATCATGTTGATAGTATAATATAGGTAAGAAGAACACACAAACAAATGTAATAGAACAATATCATTACACAAACATTCCTCAAGAAAATATCACATTAAAAAGTCAAAATCAATCAAGGAAAACAATACCTTTCATTATAATCACGACAAAAAAATTACAAGAAAATGCAATGTTATGCATGAGCTTAGACTCTACTTCACAATGTGGTACCATTATAACTTTGAAGTACTTGGTTAGGAGGCTTGATATTATGTCACCATTCGGGTGGACGGACAATTCAATTTGGCCCAGTCCTCATAGATCCCCTCAACTCGACTCGAGACACATATACGCGACATTCGAAGTAAACGTGTGTTGCATGGTAGCTCCTGACATTTGGAGTGCTACCTCCAAGTCACTTAGGAATTCCTCACCCGAATACCTCCAAGATCTAACAATCTCGCCTTCAGACTCAACAGTAGACGCCACGATGAGGCTCAATTCAATTGTACATTCCCAGAATCACTAGGATTGTCAAGTCCTACCTATATGATGACAAAATAACCTCCACTTCAAAATTTTCAATATTTATTTTCTCCCCTCGTTGGCCGATGATACTCCATTAAGATTGTCATCTTGAACGCAAATTGGAATCACCATTATTTCATCAACTATGGGGTTACTTCAATATTCTCATCACAAATTTATAACATCACTCTCATTAATCACTCTCATTAACTATGGGGTTACTTCAATCCTTATTATCATTTCACTTAAACTTATATAAGCAAAAATATACATTAAATTCATTCGACACCTAATATCAGAATAATATCAAAAATCACACATTTAAAGATATTAAATCAAGTAACACCTTACAAAAATTTCTATTCTGTATTTTAATCACAAAATTTCCAAATTTTCACATCAATTAATTTATCATTCAAAGGGCTACTGTCGTACATAGTGAGCTCAGATGAATCATTGGAAAATACGGTTTTTCTATGCATCTCATAATATATTATAATCATGAATTCAAACACTCTCCCACTCCTTTCCTTATTTTGAAACTTTCACACATGAATATGATTCCTCGAGAAAATAGCCTTTGTTCATTGACTCTTTGTCCTTCAATCAATCTAACTCCACAATTTATGGGTAAATATTAAAAATAAATTATGAGAAGGCACTCTAAAACTAATTTTGAAATTCAGTCAATGAAACTTTCCATAAAAGATATAACCAATCAGTGGATAATATAAGCACTTTTCACACAAATTGGACTTATGGTGAAGAAGAATGATGCATAATAATGAATTTCATAAACAGAGAATTTTGGTAGTTTAGAGAGAAATTGAGATGGTTAAAAATTTGAGAAATTGGGTTTATTTGACTAACTAAATGAGTGAAACAACAAACTTAAATTTGAACAAAAATGGTGAAAATTGTCTGGAACATTTATCGATCACTAGGGTAAACGATAGCGTTGTTGTGTTTCTTCTCCCTTCGGCGGTGGCATCAAGTAGCTCCCTTTTTTATTTTATTAGGGTATATATATATGGGTCAAGTTCATTGGTCTCCTTATTTATTTTATGTTTTACTATTATTATTTTTATTTGTCTAAAAAAAATTAATAGTTACTCAATCTCATTTTTAATACTCCTCCAAACATCATTTAATTTCCAAAACATCACTAATATCTCATAACTAATATATGATACATTATTTTAATTAAAATAATTAACCTTTAAAAAAAAATACATATTACAAACAATTGAAATTCTCATATTCAAAATTATAACTATATTTATACCTATTTTTTTAAAATACTCAAATGCTACCATCATTAGAGAATACTCAAAATCACAAAATAAATAATATAACATCAAACACAATATTACAACTATCCCAAGATAATTATTTATAAAAATAAATAATTAAAATAAAATATATTTAGAATTAATTAAATATAATGAAGTGCATATTTAATAATAGTCAAACGCACAAGAAAATATCACATTAATTACCAATTCACATATACAGGTAAAATCACCTAAATCTTATTCTCTAAAATATTTACACTAAAATACTATTATTTTTAGAAAAAAATATAAGATATATAACATAATAAAATATAATATTTATTATTTACATCACTCATTTAATCAAATATGTACAAGAAGAAAATCGTAGTAATAATATAAAATAATTTTAGCACCAAATTAATTATCTAAAATCCTATTTAATTAATAAAATAGTTTATTATAAAATTTGGGGTGTTACAAATACAAATCCACAAGAAAAAGTCTTTGTTCTTTAACTCCTTGTCCTTCAATCGATCTAACTCGACAATTTTTGCGTAAACGTAAAAAATAACTTATGAGAAGACACTCTAAAAACTAAATTTCGAAATTTGGTCAAGGGAACTTACCGTAAATCAGAAAATCAAACAATGGATAATATAGCCACTCTTTACACGATCGTTTTGGCGTTGATTTCACTCATATCGGATTTATGGTGAAGAAGAATGGTGCAAGATAAGGAATTCCATAAACGGAGAAGTCGAGTATTTTAGAGAGAAATTCAGATGGTTAAAAATTTGGGAAAATGTGTTTAACTGACTAACTAAATGAGTGAAACAACATACATAAATTTGGACGGAAATGGAGAAAGTTTTGCATCACCAGTATCAAACGATAGATTTGTTAGTGTGTTTCCTCTTTGCTTTTACTGCCGTCCAACTCCCTTTGCTTTTTATTTTATTTTATTTTATTAATAATTAGGGTTCACACATGCGTCAAATAATTGGTCCCCTTATTTATTTTTTTGTTTTACTATTATTATTTTTATTTTTCTAAAACAAAATTAATAGTTACTCAATCTCATTTTTACTACTCCTCCAAACATCATTTAATTTTAAAAACATCACTAATATCTCATAACTAATATATGAAAGATTATCGTAATTAAAATAATTAACCTTTAAACTACTATCATCATAATTAATATAATATGTATACTTATTTTTCAAAATAGTCGCATTAAACTACTATCATCATTAGAGAATAGTCAAAATCACAAAATAAATAAATATAACATCAACACTTTTTATTAATTACTAAATCATAATAAAATTATATAAAATAACAATGTCATAACAAGTATATCGAAATAAAGGGAATCAAACATAATATTACCATTAGCTCATGATAATTATTTATAAAAGAAATAAATAAAAACAGACAATAGTTTAAATTAATTAAAACATAACTATGTGCATACTTAACATCCGCCAAACGCACATGAAAAGATCACATTAATTACTCACGCGCATATACACGTTAAATCACCTAAAATCTTATTCTCTAAAATATTTCACTAAAACACTATTATTTTTAGAAAAATATATAAAATAATAAAATAATAAAATAATAAAATATATTATTTATTATTTATATCCCTCATTTAATCAATTATGTACAAGATTAACACATTATAGAAAATACACATATAAAAAAAATTTCTCTTAAAATTAATCAACATATATTCTAAAATGATTTTAACACCAAATTAATTAACATATATTCGATGTGGCACCTTAAAATATCATCTTATTGCCACCCTTACATTACATCCATTCTTCCATTGATTAATATTTCAATTATATTTTATATTCTATATTTTTTGTTTTTGCACCAATCTTATAACTGAAACCATCTCTCTCCCAACTCATAGTTGTAACATCCCAAATTGTATAATAATCTATTTTATAAATAAAATAAGTTTTAAATAATAAATTTGGTGTTCAAATCATTTTAGAATATATGTTGATTAATTTTAGGATTAATTTTTTTTATATGTGTATTTTTTATGATGTGTTAATCTTGTACATATATGACTAAATGACGGATGTAAATAATACATATTATATTTTATTATTTTATATATTTTTCTAAAAATAATAGTATTTTAGTGAAATATTTTAAAGAATAAGATTTTAAACAATTTTACGTGTATATGCGCATAAGTAATTAATGTGATGTTTTCATGTGCGTTTGACTGATGTTTATTATTTCTAACTATTTTCTATTTTTAATTATTTATTTTATAAATAATTATCTTAGGATAGTTGTAATATTGTGTTTGATTCCCTTTATTTTGATATATTTGCTATTATGGTATTGTGATTTTATATAATTTTATTATGATTTAGTAATTAATATGAAACATTGATATTATATTATTTATTTTGTGATTTTGAGTATTCTCTAATAATAGTAGTGTTCGAGTGTTTTGAAAAATAGGTATAATTATAGTGATTATTTTGAATATGAGAGTTTCAATTGTTACTAATATGTATTTTTTTTAAGTTAATTATTTTAATTAATCTAATTTATCATATAATAGTTATAAAATATTAGTAATATTTTGAAAATTATATGATGTTTCGAGGAGTATTAAATAATGAGATTGAGTAACAATTAATTTTGTTTTAGCATAATAAAAATAATAATAGTAAAACATCAAATAAATAATGGAACCAATAAGCTTGATCCCTTGTGTGAACTTGTGTTAATAAAATGAAATAAAACAAAAGAATAAGAAAGAGAGGTAAACTTCAGCCGCCGAACACAACAACTAGTTTATCATTTGGCAACACTGACCGTTATATGTTCCAAACAACTTTCTCTGTTTTCGTCCAAATTTGAGTATGTTGTTTCACTCATTTACTTAGTCAAATAAACTCACTTTCTCATATTTTTAACAATCCCAATTTCTCTCTAAAGTATGTGACTTCTCCGTTTGTGGAATTCGTTATTTTGCACCGTTCTTTTTCATCGTAAGTTCAATTTGAGTGAAACCAACGCCAAAATGATCGTGTGAAAAGTAGCTTTATTATCCACTACTTGATTTTCTAATTTATGGTAAGTTTTCTTGACCAAATTTTGAAATTTAGATTTTAGACTGTCTTCCCATCATTTATTGTTGACGTTTACCCAAAAATTGTCGATTTAGATCGATTGAAGTACAAAGAGACAAACAACAAAATTTGTTTACTCGTTGAATCGTATTTGTGTATGAAAGTGTCGAAATAAAGTAAGGGGTGAGAGAGCTTTTGAATTCATGAGTATAATATATGGTGAGATGAATGAAAAAACCGTATTTCCCAACAATTCACCCGAGGCTCGCTACGTACAACAGTAGCACTTTGAGGATAAACTAATTAAGGTGCAAATATGGAAATTGTGAGATTAAAATATAAAATAGAAATATTTGTAAGGTATTGATTAATTTAATTTCTTTAAATGTGTGGTATTTGATATTATTGTGATATTGGGCGTAAAATTAATTTTATGTATATGTTTGATTTGATGAGTTTAAGTGATGTGATAATTAAAGATGGATGTGTTGTGATAATTTTATGTGCTGATGATGTATGATTAATAATTTTGATGTCATAAATTTGTGATAAGTTTATGTGATGAGGTATGATTGATGATAGTGACGCTATAAATTTGTGATAAGTTTATCTGATGATGTGTGATTAATGATATAGATGTTACAAATTTGTGATGAGAATATTGAAGTAACCCATAGTTGATGAAATAATGGTGATTCCAATTTGTGATTGAGATGACGGTCTTAATGGAGTATCATAGGCCAACGAGGGGAGAAAACAAATATTGAGAATTTGTGATGTGAAGATTATTTTGTCATCATATAGGTATTGCCTTACAAGTCTAGTGATTCCAGAGAAGAACAACCGAATGATCCTGATTGTGGTGGTCTATTGTTGAGCCTTAAGGCAAGATTGTTAGACCTTGGAGGTATTCCGGTTGGGAATTCTGAGGTGACTTGGAGGTAGCACTCCAAATGTCAGGAGCTACCATGCACACACGGTTACCTTGACTATCGCGTATATATGTCTTAGGTTGAGTTGAGGGGACCTATGAGAACAAGACAAATTTGAACTGTCCGTCCACCGAAATGGTGTCATAGTATTAACCCTCCTAACCAAGTACTTCAAAGTTAGAATCGTATCACATTGTGAAGTAGAATCTAAGCACATGCATAACATTGCATTTTCTTGTTATTGTTTTGTTTTGATTAATGTGTATCACATGCGATAATAATTTCTCTTAGACGAGATGTGATAATGAAAGGTATTGATTTTTCTTTACTGATTTTTACTTTTTAAAGTCTTATTTTTCTTGAGCAATGTTTGTGTAATGATACGATTCTATTATGATTGTTAGCGTGTTCTTGTTACTTATATTATACTATCAACATGATTTCGAAACTCACCTCCTTCGTTGTTTGTGTTTGACTGGCTTGGCCCGACGTTTGGGAAATTGGAGTTGTTACAGGTTAACAAGTCTTGAATTTCATGTTTTGGAAACCCCGCTCTAATAGGTGATACCGAGAATAAGGGTTGAAATTTGTATTTTACTTATTAAATTTGAAACGAATTTTTGTATGAAAACCTTATAAGTACTAGTAAGTTTTTAGAATTAACTTTAGTAATTATACTTAATTCAAACTAATCGAGATTGCACTATTTTATAGGAGAAAAAAAGTTTGAAGTGTTCTGATTGTATTTTGAGAAATTTGATATTCTAAATAGCCCACGTAAGTTTCTCTTTTCCTTTGGAAGAGTTTTTATTTATCTGCTACATATTTTATAGAAATATAATATAAATTAGTATATATATTATTTTGGGGTTTAATGGTATGTCCAATTAAACCGAGTGGGTATGTGTCATTTGTGTGTTAGTCAATTCTTAAATGTGTTTACTTGGGTTCCCTATTAATTTTTGTTGTTGTTGTAAGTTTTGAGAAAATAAGAAAAGAAATTGCAACTACTTTGGAAGTGCTAATTAATTGGAAAATTTCCTATCTCTCTATATATATAGTTTAATTTTTCTTTCAAAAGATAAGTTGAAAATAATCATTTTTATAGTGATTAACTATTTAAAAATGTGTTTTTGAGGATTAAAGTACCAGTGAAATTTTAGAAATCTTATAGATTTTAAATATTCAGGTGATTTATTTTATTTTTTATTGTGTTTAGAAACCTGATTTATTTTAGTTGTTTTTATTTAGATGTATTTTATTGAAATGTAATTTAAGGAAATTTCTTATAATAATTTAAGTGTAGAAGTTAATTTTTAGAAATGATGTGTAACCTTGAAAGTAGCTTATACATTCAATTTGGTTTGAGAATGTATTGAATCATCTAGTAAATAGTTATTTATCGTATCTGCTATTTGGAAAACATTCCCTTTAGTTGTTTGTAACTTTTAAGTTATGAGGGCTAATTCAAAATAAAATTTAGTTATGATCAATTTGCAGCGGTTAGCTTTCTATGAGAGTATGTTGCATGTGTTAGAATCATCGTTGAGTTATGAGATGAACGTAAACATCTTGGTGCAAATTTTTGGATTAATCATGTGAATGTGTATATGATTATGTAAATATTAAATTGTTTGTGTCTCAAGTGTTCTAATTGTAACACCCCAAATTTTATGATAAATTATTTTATCAATGAAATAGAATTTTAAATAATTAATTTGGTTTTAAAATTATTTTAGAATATATGTTGATTAATTTCAAGATTAATTTTCTTTATATGTGTGCTTTTTATTATTCTAATCTTGTACGTATTAGACTAAATGAGTAATATAAATAACAAATATTATATTTTATCATTTTATATATTTTTCTAAAAATAATAGTATTTTAGTGAAATAATTTAAAGAATAAGATTTTAGGCGATTTTACGTGTATCTGCGCGTAAGTAATTAATATGATGTTTTCATGTGTGTTTGACTGATGTTAAGTGTGCCCATAGTTATGTTTTAATTAATTTAAACTATTGTCTATTTTTATTTATTTGTTTTATGAATAATTATCTTGAGATAATGGTAACGTTGTGTTTGATTCCCTTTATTTTCATATACTTGTTATGCCATAGTGATTTTATATAATTTTATTATGATTTTGTAATGAATATAAAGTGTTGATGTTATATTTACTTATTTTATAATTTTGACTATTCTCTAATGATGATAGTATTTTAATGCAAGTGTTTTGAAAAACAAGTATAATTATAGTGACTATTTTGAATATGAGAGTTCAGTAGTTATATGTATTTTTTTAAAAGGTTAATTATTTTAATTACAATAATCTATCATATATTAGTTATGAAATATTAGTGATGTTTTGAAAATTATATAATGTTGGAGGATTATTAAAAATGAGATTGTGTAACTATTAATTTTGTTTTAGCTAATTAAAAATAAAAATACTAAAATAAAAAATAAAATAAGGGGACCAATGGGTTTGACCCATGTGTGAACCCTAATTGTTAATAAAATAAAAAAATAAAAAAGAAGGGAGTTGGACGGCAGCCATAAAAGCGAAGAGGAAACACAACAACAAGCCTATCGTTTGACACCAGTGATTGATAACATTCAGAAAACTTTCTCCGTTTTTGCAAAATTTTAGTATGTTGTTTCACTCATTTACTTAGCCAATTAAACACACTTTCTGAGATTTTTAACCATCCCAATTTCTCTCTAAAATACCCGACTTCTTCGTTTGTGGAATTCATTATTTTGCACCGTTCTTCTTCACTTTAAGTCCGATTTGAGTTAAATCAACGCTAAAACGACCGTGTAAACAGTGACTATGTTATCCATTGATTGGTTTTCTGATTTATGGTAAGTTTCCTTGACCTAATTTCGAAATTAATTTTCAGAGTGTCTTCTCATAATTTATTTTTGACATATACCCACAAACTGTCGAGTTAGATCGATTGAAAGACAAAGAGTCAAAGAACAGAGGTTGTTTGCTCGTGAAATTATATTTGTTTGTGAAAGCGTCGAAATAAGGTAAGGGGTGAGATAGCATTTGAGTTCATGAGTATAATATATTGTGAGATGAACGAGAAAACCATATTTCCCATTGATTCATCCAGGGCTTGCTATGTACGACGGTAGTCCTTTGAGTGATAAATTAATTAATGTGCAAATATCAAAATTGTGAGATTAAAATATAGAATAGAAAGATTTGTAAGGTGTTGATTGACTTAATTTCTTTAAATGTGTGGTATTTGATATTATTGTGATATTGGGTGTCGAATTAATTTTATGTTATAAATTTGTGATGAGAATATTGAAGTAATCCATAGTTGATGAAATAATGGTGATTCCAATTTGTGATTGAGATGATGATCTTAATAGAGTATCCCGGGCCAACGAAGAGAGAAAATAAATATTGAGAATTTATGAAGTGGAGATTATTTTGCCATCATATAGGTAAGACCTGATCGTGGCAGTATGCTATTGAGTCTTAAGGAAATATTGTTAGACCTTGGAGGTATTCGGGTGGGGAATTCATAGGTGACTTGGAGGTAGCACTCCAAATGTCGGGAGCTACCATGCAACACATGTTTACCTCGATTGTCATGTATATGTGTCTCCGGTTGAGTTGAAGGGATCTATGAGTAGATGAACAATTTGAATTTTTCTTCCACCGTGATGGTGGCATAGTATCAAGCCTCCTAACCATGTACTTCAGAGTTAGAATGGTACCACATTGTGAAGTAGAATCTAAGCACATGCATATAACATTGCATTTTGTTGTTATTGTTTTGTTGTGATTGATATGTTTCAAAAGTAGTAATAATTTCTCTTAGATGATTTGGTGCATATTATATTGAGATGATTATTTTACTTGAGTGACTTTGATGTTATAATATGGTACTATTTGCTTAAATATTTTGATATATTGCAATGTTATTATGACACAGTCTATTATGATTGTTTGCATGTTCTTCTTACTTATGTTATACTATGAACATGATTTCAAAATTCACCTCCTTCATTGTTTGTGTTTGACTGGCTTGGCCATGCGTTTGCGAAATCGCAGTTATTACAGGTTAATGTGTTTTGAAGTTCAAATTTGGGAGAAACACCACTCTGATAGGTGATACTGGAAATAAGAATTGAAATTCATATTTATCTTTTACTTTTTTTTTTTATTAGAAACGATATGTCATATGAAAACTTTATAAGTACTAGTAAATTTTTGGAATTAAATTAAGCAATTATAGTTAAGTCAAGTCTATTGAGATTGCACTCTTTTAATTTGAGGAATAAAGTTGAATTGTTACGCGTGTATTTAGAGGAACCTGATATCTTGAACTAGTTACACAAGTTTTTAATTCCTTGAAAACATATTTTATTTTTGACGTTTATCCAAAAACTGTCGAGTTAGATGGATTGAGAGACAAAGAATCAAAGAACAAAAGTTATTTTCTCGTCGAATCGTATTCGTTGTGAAAGCATCGAAATATGGTAAGGGCTGAGAGAGCATTTGAGTTTATGAGTATAATATATTGTGAGATGAACGGGAAAACCGTCTTTCCCAACGATTCATCCGGGGCTCTCTATGTACAACACTAGCCCTTCGAGGGATAAACTAATTAAGGTGCAAATGTGAAAATGGTGAGATTAAAATATAGAATAGAAATATTTGTAATGTGTTGATTGATTTACTTTAAATGTGTGGTATTTGATATTATTGTCATATTGTGTGTCGAATTAGTTTTATGTGTATGTTTGATTAGATGAGTTTATGTGACATGATAATAAAAGATGGATGCGCTGTGATAATTTTATGTGATGATGATGATGTATGATTAATAATTATGATGTTATAAATTTGTGATAAGTTGATGTGATGAGGTATGATTGATTCTAGTAATGCTATAAATTTGTGATGAGTTTACGTAATGATGATGATGTGTAATTAATGATGGTGATGTTATAAAATTGTAATGAAAATATTAAAGTAACCCCATAATTGATGAAAAATGGTGATTCCAATTTGTGATTGAGATGACGGTCTTAATGGAGTATCATAGGCCAACGAGGGGAGAAAATAAATATTGAGAATTTGTGAAGTGAAGATTATTTTGTCATCAAATAGGTAGGGCCTAACAAGCCTAGTGATTCCGGGGATGTACAACTGAATGAGCCTAATTGTGGCTGTCTGTTGTTGAGCCTTAAGGGAAGATTGTTAGACCTTGGAGGTATCGGGGTGGGGAATTCCTAGGTGACTTGTGTAACACCCAAAATTTGAAAATAAATTATTTTATTAGTTAAATAGGATTTTAGATAACTAATTTGGTGCTAAAATTATTATAGACTATATGTTGATTATTTTTGTGATTAATTTTCTTTATATGTGTATTTTATATGATGTGTTAATCTTGTACATATTTGACTAAATGAGAGATATAAATAATAAATATTATATTTTATTGTTTTATATGTTTTTATAAAAATAATGGTATTTTAGTGTAATATTTTAAAGAATAAGATTTTATGCGATTTTAAGTGTATATGTGAGTTGGTAATTAATGTGATATTTTCTTGTATGTTTGATTGTTGTAAAGTGTGCACATATTTATATTTTAATTATTTCTAAGTATCTCTTATTTTAATTATTTACTTTATAAATAATTATCTTTGGATATTAGTAATGTTGTGTTTGAGTTCCTTTATTTTTAAATACTAGTTATGATATTGTGATTTTATATATATGTATTATGATTTAGTAATTAATATAACATATTGATGTTATATTTATTTATTTTATAATTTTGACTATTTTCTAATATGATGGTATTATTATAATGTGAGTATTTTGAGAAATAAGTATAATTAAAAAGATTATTTTGAATGTGAGAGTTTCAGTTATTAATAATATATTTTTTATGTATTAATTATTTTAATTACTCTAATTTATAATATATTAGTAATGTTGGGAAAACTAAATGGTGTTGGGAAGAATATTAAAAAATAGATTAAATAATTATTAATTTTGTTTTCGTAAAATAAAAATAGTAAGTAAAACATAAAATAAATCAGGAGACTAATAGGGTTTGCCCATGTGTGTGAAGGGTTAATAAAATAATGAGAAAAACGACAGCACTTGGAAGAGGAAGAAATCAGCAAACACAACAAACTAGGCTATCGTTTAGCATCGGTGGTCGATAACCATTCCAGAAAAGTTTCTCCGTTTTCGTCCAAATTTCACTATGTTGTTTTACTCATTTAGCTAGTCAATAAAACATGATTTTCAATATTTTTAACAACCCCAATTTCTCACTAAAATACTTGAATTCTCCGTTTGCAGAATTCGTTATTTTGTACCGTTTTCCTTCACTGTAAGTCCGATTTGAGTGAAACCAATGCCAAAACGACCGTGTGAAAAGTGGCTATATTATCCACCGATTCCTTTTCTGATTTATAGTAATTTTCCTTGACCAAATTTCGAATTTAGTTTTTAGAGTATCTTCTCATAATTTATTTTGACGTTTACCCATAAACTGTCGAGTTAGATCGATTGAAGGACAAAGAGTCATAGGACAAAGATTGCTTGCTTGTGGAATCGTATTCGTGTGTGAAAGCGTCGAATGAATTTTATGATATTATTGTGATATTGAATGTCGAATGAATTTTATGTATATGTTTAATTAGACATGCTTAGGTGATGTGAAAATAAAAGGTGGATGCATTTTGATAAGTTTATATGATTATGACAATGTATAATTAATAATAATGATGTTATAAATTTGTGATAAGTTTATGTGATTAGAGTGATGTTATGAAATTGTGATGAGTTTATGTCATGATGTGTGATTAATGATAGTGATGTTATAAATTGTGATGAGAATATTGTGTTTGAGACAATCTTGCCTTAAGTAACCGCATAGTTGATGAAACAATTGTGATTCCAATTTGTGTTTGAGATGACAGTCTTAATGGAGTATCATAGGCCAACGAGGGGAGAAAATAAATATTGAAAATTTGTGAAGTGGATAATATTTTGTCATCATATAGGTAGGGTCTGACAAGCCTAGTGATTTTGGGGAAGTACAACTGAATGAGTCTGATCGTGGCAGTCTGTTGTTGATCCTTAAGGCAAGATTGTTAGACCCTAGAGATATTCAAGTGGGGAATTCCTAGGTGACTTGGAGGTAGCACTCCAAATGTCATGAAGTACCATGCAACACACGTTTACCTCGTCTGTCGCGTATATGTATTTCAGGTTGAGTTGAGGGGATCTATGAGGACATGGCTAATTTGAATTGTCCGTCCAACGAGATGTTGGCAGAGTATGAAGCCTCCTAACCAAGTACTTCAGAGTTAGAATGGTACCACATTGTGAAGTAGAGTCTAAGCTAATGCATAGCATTGCATTTTGTTGTGATTAATGTGTATCGCATGTGATTATAATTTCTCTTAGACGATTTGATGTTATAGTGAAAGATAATGATTTTCCTTGAGTGATTTTAACTTTTAATGAGATATTTTTCTTGAGCTTGTGTAATGGCACAGTTCTATTATGATTTTTGCATGTTCTTCTTCCTTGTATTATACTATCAACATGATTTCAAATCTCACCTCCTTCGTTGTTTGTGTTTGATTTTCTTGGCCCAATGTAACACCCCAATTTCTCATTACGCTATTTTAAATAGTATAATGATACAATACTATTTCTTTTATGAATGTTAATACGTGTTCTAATTTCTTTAGGTGTATCTGTGTGTTTGCCTTAGTAATTGATTTAAATCATTAATATTAACTATATTTAACTTGCGAAATAAATAAATAATATATAATAAATAATAATATATATATATAGATATAAATAAAATAATACAAGGAGTGAATTTGTGTTGCTACACTAGTTGTTACCTTTAGTCCTAATAGAATATAATAATAATAATAATAATAATAATAATAATAATAATAATAATAATAATAATAATAATAATAATAATAATAATAATAATAATAATAATAATAATGATGATGATGATGAGGATGATAATAATTGTTATTATTATGATGATGATATAGATAGATATGAAGAGGTGGTTGTGTATTTCTTTTTTAATTGAAATTAAAACTTAAAAAGAGAATAAAGATTGATTTGCAACGGTTGGTTAGTAAGCCTAAGGTCACTTTGGAAAGAAAAAAAAGATGTAACACATATTTGCTTACAATAATGTAAGCCTTTTTAATTCTTGCAAGTGAAAAATGAGCCTTGAGTATGAGAACCACATATCTAGATCCCAAAAAAATATATACCTTGATAGATGAATATTCTCTCCTATCAGTGTTATAAGAAGACAAAAAAAACTTTTATCGGTATTTAAAAGTGTAGTTAATTGCAGTTAATTTTCTAAATTTCAATAAGTTAAATTTACTAAATTGTTCTTTTTAAATGTTAAATATTCAACTATCAATGTAAAATATTTTGAATTAAATGAAAGATGTATTAGTAAAAGTAATATTAAATGATCTAAAAATAATTGTCTTTTGTTTAGAATAGTGAACAAAATTTAAATTTTATTAATTTATTTTTGCTTATAATAATTACTAGAGGGAGGACATAATAGTAACTAATTAGTATACGCAACATTTGTGTTCCTAATATAAAAATCATGAATCTATGAAGTGTAGATAAAAATTCTTTGGCAATTATAATTTTTTTGGCAGAAAAATTATATACTTATTGTCTTGTATGCAATTCAAATTATGTTTTCAGTTTTTGAGATTCAAATTATTATTTTTGTGATTGTTTTGATTTTAACCTTCTCATAAATAAAATAATGTAGTAAATATTTTCAAGTCAATTAATCTTTTCTCACAAATTTTTAAGATGTAATTTTTTTTATTATACTGACGTCAATAAAAAAATACGGTGGTGAACGTACCAATATACATACTAGTTAATCAAATACATATTAGTAGTAATATTTCCATATGTATCAATTGAAGTGGTCTTGAGGTTGATATAATATTGTTGGGTTTGAAGGAAACCTTAGTTTGCTTACCCTTTAGACAAGCATCACATAATTTGTCCTTAATGAATTTCATCTTTGGTAAGCCTATAACAAGGTCATGCTTGACTAACTTGTTTAAATGATCCATATGGATATGTGCAAATCTTTTATGTCATAGCCATGCATCATTGTTGTCACTTGCCATAAGACATTTCAATTTTAAGGATAAATCATCAAGATTAAGTATAAAAATGTATTTAAAACACTTACCAACAAACTGAATTTCATTTGATACTTTGTTTCGGATAATATATTCATCTTTCTCGAAAGCAATTTTGTAACCTTTGTCGCAAAGCTGGTTGATGCTAATCAGATTGTGTTTTAAACCCTCAACATATAAAACATCTTCAATTTAAGGAGAAGGGATTGTACCAACTTTTCCAATGCCTAGAATTTTTCCCATTTTGTTATCTCCATAGACCACATAACCTTTTGATTCAAGAGTTAGAGCTGAAAATTTTGTTTTGTTATCGATCATGTGTTTTGAGCATCCATTATCCAAGTACCACATATTAGAGGTACTTTGTTTGCATACCTACAAAATAAGACCATGATTTGTTAGGTACCCAAAGTGCTTTGGATCCTTGAAGATTAGTACATTTCTTGACCCACACGTAATGCCCATTTGGAACACCAAAGTTTCTAAAATGACAAGCATTAGGTGTGTGGCCATTTAGACCACAATAAAAACATGTAGGAGTACATTTACTTTTATATGTATGAATATGAGATTTCTTTTGAATTATTTTATCTTTAAACTGATGATCTCTTTGCGTAATTATAACTTTCTCTTTGAATTGGTCACTTGCTTTAACAAATATAGTTTTATTTATACTTGGTTTATCAAATTTTGAGTAACCAAGACCACTTTTGTTAATTGAATATCTTTGCATATTTAAAATATTTTTCAATCCAACTTGTCCTTTTTCATATCCTTCAATCACTATATTTAATTGGACAATTTTAAAAGAAAGAGAATCACACTTATTGCATGTAAAATTTAGTTATAATTTTTCAGAATCCTTTTCCATAGTGTCAATTTTTTCTTGAAGAGATAAGATTTGTCTCTTTTGAGTTGACACTATTTTCAACAGATTTTTACATTCCATAAGTAGTTCTTTAATTGCATTTTGAGCATCGTTATATTCAATAATTAATTCACTATCTCATTATGATGAGGAGAGTCTTTGTTACTAACCTCTTCTTCTTCGTTGGATTGATGTGATGCCATCAAGGCGACATTTGCACATTCGTCACTTTCTGAATCCAAAGATGAATTGACTTCGTTGTCCTCCCATGCTATATATGCCTTTTTGAATTCTTTCTTTTTTAGAGTAATTTTTTTTATAGTGTTTGGACATTCTGCCTTTATGTGTCCTTGCTTCCCACACGCAAAGCAAGTGAAGTTTTGGCTTGAAGTAGAAACACCCTTCTTTTAGAAACTTTTCCTTTTATAGGTTTTATCATTTTTAAGAAACTTACCAAATTTCTTTACGAGGAAGGTGATGTTTCTCGGGTTGAGTTGAGGGGATCTATGAGGACGTGGCCATTCATGAATTGTCCGTCCACTCTTGTAGTGGCATAGTATCAGGCCTCCTAACCAAGTACTTCAGAGTAGAATGGTACCAAATGATGAAGTATAGAGTATAGGACATGCATAGCATTTCATTATTTTGATTGTCTTATTATGAATGAATTTGATAAGTCGCTGATATTATACACTTGACTGTTTTGAGATTGTGATAATTTGATTGTTTGCGTGTTCTCCTCGTGTATTTTATACTGTTACATAATTTCGATACTCACCCCTCGTTGTTTGTGTTTGGCGTTTGCGACGGACGCAGACGAGTTGTAAGTTGCAGGTGATGACTAATACCATCAGGAGAGGCGGAAGCCACCATGCCTTGGAGACCTTCATTATTATGCATTGTGTTGATGTTATTTTGAGTATTTTATTTTGGGAATCCCCGCTCTGATAGTGACATCGGGTTGGGACTATATTTGCACTGAATTTAAAACATGAGTATGTGTACTTCAAAAAGAATTCTGTTGTTTGATACTATGATTTCGAATCCATTATGTTTGATGGAAATTTTGGATTTATGTGACATGCTTATGATTATGTGATACTCTTTATCAAAAAAAAAAAAAAATTATTTGGGGTTTAGGGTGTCACACCCAACATTTGCAAAATCTCAGTTGTTACAGGTTAATGAGTCTTGAAGTTCAAGTTTGGGAGGAACCCCACTCTGATAGGTGAAACGGAGAATAAGAGTTTTAATTTGTATTTTACTTATTCATTTTGAAACGAATATTTGTATGAAAACCTTAGAAGTACTAGTAAGTTTTTAGAATTAAAATAAGTAATTATACTTAAAACAAGTTTATTGAGATTGCACTATTTTAATGGAGAAAATATATTTAAATTGGTTCTTTTGAATTTTGAGAAATGTGATATCCTAAATTTGTTATTTAAAAGTTTTATTTAAAAAAAAATAGATTTTCTTTATCCGCTACGAATTAAAATTTTAAAAATTTTTGTTTGAATTAGTATATATTATTTTGGGGTTCAGGGTGTCACAATTTGGAGGTAGCACTCCAAATGTTGGGAGCAACCATGTAACACACGTTTACCTCGACTGTCGTCTATATGTATCTTGAGTTGTATTGAGGGGATCTATGAGGACATGACCAATTTGAATTGTCCGTCCACCGTGATGGTGGCATAATATCAAGTGTCTTAACCAAGTACTTCAGAGTTAGAATTGTACTATATTGTGAAGTAGAATCTATGCTCATCATAGCATTGCATTTTCTTGTTATTGTTTTGTTGTGATTAATGTGTATCGTATGCGATAATAATTTCTCTTAGACAATTTTGTGTTATAGTGAAAGGTATTGATTTTTCTTGAGTGATTTTGACTTTTTAATATAATATTTTTCTTGAGCAAAGTTTTTAATGATACGGTTCTATTATGATTGTTTGCGTGTTCTTCTTACTTGTATTATACTTTCAACATTATTTCAAAACTCACCTCCTTCGTTGTTTGTGTTTGACTGGCTTGACCCTATGTTTGCAAAATTGCAGTTGTTACAAGTTAATGAGTTTGTAGTTCAAGTTTGGGAGAAACTCAGCTTTGATAGGTGATACCAAGATTAAGGGTTGTAATTTGTATTTTACATATTAAATTTGAAACGACTTTTTGTATGAAAACCTTATAAGTACTAGTAAGTTTTTATAATTAAAATAAGTAATTATACTTAAATTAAGCTTATTGATATTGCACTATTTTATAGGAGGAAAAAAGTTTAAAGTGTTCCGATTGTATTTTGAGGAATGTGATATTCTAAATAACCCACATAAGTTTATTTTTCCTTTGGAAGAGTTTTTGTTTATTCGCTACATATTTGATAGAAATATGATATAAATTAGTATATATATTAATAAAATTTAAAGTTTAAAGTGTCACATTTCTAAACTATTTTAACTTTGATGTTTCATTTTTTTTATATTTTAATATTTACAACTCAAATTTCATTTCAAACTATTTTGCTAAAGGATCTATCATATATTTTTACTTAGAAAGTTTGAAAATGTTATCTAATAAAAGACCGGTAATTTTTTTTTTTTGTTATCTTAGAGAAATATCTTTGGTTGTATATCAAATATGAGCGCACAAACAATAACATATCGTGAGGTAATTTGATTTATACAAACTTTAACATAACTCATGAAATACACCGTCTATTTTATTTAAACAAAATTCAAAAGGTGATAGAAAATATTAATGTATTAATATCAAGACAAATTTTACTATATGTGTAAATATGAAGCCAAAAATAATTAGTTCAAATAAATATTTTAACGTCAAATTTTTAAATCATTATTAGTTATCTTGAATAAATCTAGAAAAAGTGATAAAAAAATTACAATAAACATCATACCAAAGATATATGATTACTTTTTAGCTTTCTTTATTAATGTGCATAGGTAAGACCATCTAGCACAATGCATAAGTTTATTTTCCACCATTGAATCATTAAGTATTGTAATATCTTATTTGATCCAACAATGAAATTTATTAAACTAATTGTTGATAAAAGTTTGTGTATGATGCAAAACTTACCTCACTTGTCAAACATAAAATTTGTTTACTTCTAATATATCATTCAATAACTATTATCTACTAATCACTTTACTAATAAATTCAATTAGTAATGTTTATAAAGTTAAAATACAATTTAATATATCAAATGTTACCGCGCATAACTCGAACCAATATCTAGTTATTTATTATTTGTGTTTTTTAAGGTTGTCTGATGTGCTTTATCATCTTTTAAGTGTCACCATTTTTAGTACCTAATGAGGTAATAACGTTGTATTGAAGAGTCAATTAATAAGATAATGAAATTTGAATATTCAGTTTGATCAATTTGAAAACACAATAAAGAGTACTCCATCGATTTCACAATAATTATCAATTTATATTCATTTCAAACATATTATGAAATGAAAATTAATAAAATAGAGTAGTAATTTTATTAAATTATCCCTACATGCATTAGTGTGTTGACCATTATCATAAATATAAAGTAAAATATAATGGTTTTTCTACCTTTCAAAGGATGTTGATGTGCTTTTGAACCATGTCAGCACTTCAAAATCTACATATTTCAATAGAGATCAACAAACTATTAATGCTAAGATACGTTGTTGAACATGAATGTTGCTTTGTTTGCATTTGCATTATGAAATAGAGGCCAATAATTATATTTTAAGAACAATAGCAATAAATGATTACATTTAGGAATGCATCTGCATTTATTCGAAAGCCATAAACATGCATGATTTTTTATCCAACTAGGGTAACATTGCTCATAAATTAGATTTTTAGTCTATTTCAAGATAGATCTTAATGATTTCTTTACAGACATAGATATCAAATAAAATTTGAAGTAGCTAACATGCTATATCATGCTTTGGAAAAACTCCGACTAAACATAAAAATAGTGTATATTAGTATAAGGACTTCATGTTTTTGAATAACCAATCTTTTTTTAAACAAAGTATAACTAATTAATTATATATAGATATATATAGTAGCAAAATATGATATAAGTTTGTGCTTGTAACGCCCCGTTATTCAAAGCGAGGGTGTATTTTTTTTCAAAAGAAATTAAACTAAAACAGAGAAATAAACGAGAAAATGCCTTTGGATAAATAATTGAGTCATTATAATTTACAAGCAGCGGAAAAGTTTCTCCAAATATAAATCCAAAGCATTTACACAACAACAATGGTACATGGAACCCATTCAATTAAGATGTCAAACTGACAATATTAGTATAAGTACAGTTTTCCAAATTAAAATACTCCAACCCAAAAAGAAGGACGTCTAGTCCCTATACATCAACCTAATCTGACCATCCTACCAAAAACTATACACCCTGAGTGATCTCCACGCGCCCCGTGAGATCCTCCTAACGTAGCTGCAGACAAGCGTTCCCATCTCCATTCCCGTCCGTCGGGTACGAACCGGTAGGATCATCATGACTCTCGTCTGAGGGCAAAGCCCAGATTTCCACAATAATTGTAAAGGGTCACCAACCGAAATTAACAGTTAACACATAACATTTAAGTTTTTAAATGCTCAAAATAACTTTTCAACTAAGCATGCACCTTAAAAGGATTTCTCATATGCTAAAAGTTCATGTAATGCTTGCCAATTAAAAATGAAATCAAAATGAAGTTCTCAAACAATCAAGTAATACATAACTGACCAAAGCATTGATAAATCAATTGAGCAATCGATTATTTAACTCAAAATAAGGACTTCTGCTGAGCCAATCGATTGCCAAATCGATTTGGTCAGTTCTGCTGAGTTCCTGCATGACCAAATCGATTTCTAAGTCGATTTTGTCAGTTTTTCTGAGTTCCTGTGTTGCCAAATCGATTTCCAAATCGATTTTGGCAGCTTTGCTGAGTTCCTGCCTCTCTGCCAATCGATTTCCAAATCGATTTCTTAAAAGATTTTGAAAGACATATTTATACAATCGATTGGCAAATCGATTAGGTTAAAATAGTGAACTTCCTGCAACTCATCCAATCGATTGGGAAATCGATTTCCCTGATCGTTTTTCCAAAAATTCATGCATTTACTCAAGTCATTCCTAATCAAGTTCACAACCTAACACTTAGCAATTCCTACACGATTACCACGGCAATTGGGATCTCGATAACCATCATACTTACACACAACAATCAACACATAACACTTAGCATTTTCAACGCAATTACCACAACGACTCAAATTCAAATCACTTAATCATAAAACTCAAATCAACCACGACTCGCGTGCCAAGCACCCTAATGCAATGCGTATATGCCAAAATGCATGGACTCGGAATTCCAAACCAAAACCCTCCTCGAAGGGCCGTAAATCATAATCGTACCGCCTATCGCAGGCCAAAGTACCAATTACCGAGGTGCCACCTATCACGGGTCAGCACGATTTACTAAAATGCGTAAATCATAAACGTACCACCTATCACGGGTCAGTACAGTTTACCGAGGTGTCACCTATCACGGGTCAACACGATTTACTAAAAGAAAAAGCGGAAATCGTAAATGTACCACCTATCACGGGTCAGTACAGTTACCATGGTGTCACCTATCACGGGTCAACACGATTTACTAAAAGAAAAAGCGGGAATCGTAAACGTACCGCCTATCACAGACCAGTACTGTTTACCTAGGTGCCACCTATCACGGGTCAGCACAATTCACCAAAAACGTAAATCGTAAATGTACCACCTATCACGGGTCAGTACAGTTACCATGGTGTCACCTATCACGGGTCAACACGATTTACCAAAAAGTAAATCGTAAACGTACCACCTATCACGGGTCAAT
>NC_021164.2:16505078-16507963 GCF_000331145.2 Cicer arietinum | reverse complement strand
GCTTTCTTGTGTTGCATCAGAACACATCCCAAACCTTGGTGAGATGCATCACAGTAAACTTCACAGGGTTCTTCTGTTTGCGGTAATACCAATACCGGTGAGGTCGTCAATTTTCTCTTTAGTAACTGGAAGTTTTCTTCACACTTCTCCGTCCATGCGAACGGTTGATCTTTTCTGGTAAGTTGTGTCAGTGGAGCCACAATCTTAGCAAAACCTTCGATAAACCTCCTGTAGTACCCTGCCAGTCCTACAAAACTCCGTATGTCAGTGACAGTCTGAGGCTGTTTCCAAGCAAGAACCGCCTCAATCTTAGCCGGATCTACAACGATTCCTTCCTTGGTTATCACATGTCCCAAGAAATTCACTTTCTCTAGCCAAAATTCACACTTCGACAGATTGGCATACAATCGCTTCTCGCGTAAAATCTCAAGAACCTGTCGTAAATGTTCTCCATGCTCTTCTTCAGTCCTCGAATAAATCAATATATCATCAATGAACACCACAACGAATTTATCAAGGAATGAATTAAAGATTCTGTTCATGTAGTCCATGAAAATTGCCGGTGCATTGGTAACTCCAAACGGCATAACCAGGTATTCATAATGTCCATAGCGGGTTCTGAAAGCTGTTTTCTGAATGTCTCCTTCCCTTACTCGAATCTGATGGTAACCCGACTTCAAGTCAATCTTCGAAAATATCGCGGCCCCCCTCAATTGATCCATCAAATCATCGATTCGTGGCAAAGGATAACGATTCTTAATAGTTGCCTTGTTAAGCTGTCTATAATCCACACATAGGCGCGAGCTTCCGTCCTTCTTCTTAACTAGCAAAACTGGAGCTCCCCATGGTGATACACTTGGTCTGATGAATTTCTTCTCCAACAAGTCTTCAATTTGGCCTTTGAGCTCATTTAATTCCAATGGCGACATTCGATAAGGTGCCATTGAAATGGGTCCCGTTCCTGGGTGCAAATCAATGAAGAATTCCACTTCTCTTACCGGTGGCAATCCTGGAATTTCCGTTGGAAATACATCCCGATACTCGTTGACAAGTATCACATCTTCTATATCCACATTTATCTTTGCCTCCACATTTGCCAGAGACAAAAACTCATGAGTCCCTTCACTTAGCGACACTCGGAGTTTGTTAGCAGCTAAATACTTAACAACTCCTGGTTCGGGGAAAAGAACCAATTTACGAGCACAATCCAAGATCACATAATGATAAGACATCCAATCCATACCGAGGATGACCTCGAGTGATTGTAGCGGTAAACAAATTAGATTAACCAAGAAATCCTTATTCTGTATAGTCATTCGACAATGTAAACATGCAGAATTTACGGTTAAGGTCTTAGCAGGCGTGGAAACAACCAAATCAAAAGGTAAAGCAGACACAGATAACTTCAAGCGATTCACACAGTCCATAGCAATGAAGGAATGGGTTGCCCCCGAATCAAAGAGTGCAGTTAGAGTGTTACCTGCAATCTCACAATCACGCTGAATCAGATTACCAGATGGATTTCCCTCTTCAGCATTCACACAATAAATGCGTCCTCTAGCAGTAGGACGGGTAGCCCTAGCTACATTCACCACTGGTTCCACCTTTGGAGCCGTGCAATCCCTTGCCATGTGCCCCGACTTCCGACAATTGTGACAGATGGGGAGGTTAGTGGTACAAGCACTAGCATAGTGTCCTTCTCCCCCACATCGGAAACATCGAAGCACTTGCCCCAATTGCCTCCCGAAATTCTGGTTCCCCGGGCGACTCTGCCCACCGTTGTTATTCTGGGGTCGATTATAAGGTTTAGCAACTTGCTTCCCCTTGTTCTGATAACTCGCCCGACTAGGGCCTCCCGAATTAAAATTCCCTACTCGGCTAGCCCTCTTGTTTTTCATATCTTCCACTTCTCTACATTTCTCCACCAGCGCTTGGAAACGTTGAATTCCCAAGGGTAAAACGGAATCTTGAATCTCATACTTCAATCCGTCTTGGAAACGATGACACATGAATGGTTCATCAATTTCTTCCCGGAAGAACCTGAAGTGCCTCGATAGTGATTCAAATTTAGCAGCATACTCGCCCACAGTCAGGCTCCCCTGGTGAAGTTTCAGAAAGTCGTCACCCAATTTAGTCCTGGTACTCATCGGAAAGTATTTGTCTAAAAACTTTCTTTTGAACGATTCCCAGTTCACCTCCTCGTGGGCTGCTCCCATCAATAACCTTGCACTCCTCCACCAGTACTCAGCATCCCCCAACAGCATATAAGTGGCATAGCTGACCTTCACTCCCGCCTGACACTTTATCATATCAAAGATCTTCTCCACTTCTTGGATCCATTGATCCGCCTTCTCTGAACCCTCATCCCCCTTGAACTTAGGAGGATTGTAACGACGGAAGTCTTCTAACCCTCTTGACTCTGCAACACGGATCTCTCTTCCCCTCTTTTCAAGATCCCGTTGAGTCTTGGCAGCAGTCTGTGCAGCAACAGAAGCAGCCATGTTATTCATAGCCTCCGCCATTTGATCATTCCTATTAGCGTTGGCTCTCGGAGCGTCATTCCTTCTTGGCGGCATGGTTTCCTATAAAACCATCATCAAGTAGAGTCTTAACACTACTTCAAATAATTCCAAACTAACGTCCGACTAACAACACACAATTATATTGGACTTGACAACTCAAGTCACCTAAACCGACACATGATCAGATAACAACTCCTAACTTATAGGTCGACCTACAATCTATAACCAAGGTTCCACAGCTCCCAAAGAAAACTAAACCTATGCTCTGATACCACAATGTAACACCCCGTTTTTCAAAGCGAGGGTATATTTTTTTTTTCAAAAGAAATTAAAATAAAACAAAGTAAAACAAATGAGGAAATG
>NC_021164.2:16493845-16503393 GCF_000331145.2 Cicer arietinum | reverse complement strand
GATTCACCGCAGTTAATTTAATTTATTTATCGACGAGTAATTCTAATCGGCATCAAAATATCTTTTTGATCATATAAACTCCAAAATATTATTATCTTTGGCTAAAAAGCCTCCGAGCCAAAATCCAAAATACATAAAAATACATAAAATACACTTTAAAATTATGGGTCTTACAGTGCTTATAAAAGATATATTAAAGTATTTAACCTGATATTCAAAGTCAAAATATAAGAATGTTACAAAAGAATCCCCTTTAGAGTACTTTAGAAAACCTTAATATGATTTGCACTATCACACCAAGAGTATATTTCAATAGTATGTTACAAAAGATTGTTACCTATTCTTCACTCATGCATTAGAAAAGAATAAGAAGACTTAAAATATAAGAATTGGTGAGAAAAGTTATGGCAATCTAAAAAATTTCGTGTTTTATTTTGTCCAAAGTGACACTATTTATTGAAAAATAATGTTACTTGAGAAAGAGGTACAACTCTTGGTTATTCCATTCATATTGTGAAAGGGTATATAGATATAACGTTCACATATTTACTTAATGGTTGCAACAATCTGTGGGTTGCCTTGTGCCTTTGCCTCGCGCATGACCCAGGTTCGACACCAACAATTGTGCCTTTTCGTTTTGTTCAACAGTTGCGCTTTTTCAAAAATAATTTATTCAAAAGGAAAGCACACTCGATGATAGAACTCGGAATCTTCTGGTCTAAGATACTTAACACAACCACTAAGCCATTAACAATATCATGTTAATTAAAACCAATTATACATACATATATTCACCAATATTTTGGAAATATCTTACAATCCCCCGCCATTTTCAAAATATACTTAGTCCCAAAATTTTGGAAATATCAAGTTTTCAGATAGTGGTATCTTACAATTTGAACCACTTATCCTGAATAGATTCGTAGACAAGCTTTGAACCAGTTATTCATTAGAAGAAGTGTGCACAACTTGCACATGAAATATCCGTACTATCGAAAGAATTATAAAGATAACACATTTGTTAAGGTCTTGTGTCATGTACGCTTTTGATGAGAATTAATGAGTCAATCCCTTTAACTCTCTGAAGTGGCCTCACTTCATCCTCACATAGATAGGCTATATCATAAATACACCCATAAGATGTATTTCAATAGATTTATGTTATATGTCTATTAAGAGTAAAACTCAACCTTCCAACTTTATACTTGTGGTCCAAGTACTTTCAACCTTTGTGATGTATCTATATTCAAGTAATTGCAATCACTCTAATATTGTACTTTTATCCATTGAACTCAAGACTTGATGTTACTCAAGTTTGAGTCGATTTTCCACCATTGATGATTAATTAGATATGGGCTTGAGTCGTATCCCCAATGATGTCTTCAACACCATGTCCCTTGTCAGGCCTTTCGTCAAAGGATCTGCAAGATTCTTTTTTTAGTTCTTACAAAAATTATGGATATTACTCCATTTAAAATTAAATCCTTTACATAGCTATGTTTTAAACCAATATGTCTAGATTTTTCATTATATACGTGGCTATATGCTTTGGATAGTGTGGATTGATTATCACAATGTATGGATACCAGTGCCATTGACTTTGACCAAATTGGTATCTCATACAACAAATTTCTTAGCCATTCTGCCTCTATACTACCTACAACTAGGACAATGAACTCTACAGCCATGATGGAGTCGGCAATGCAAGTTAGTTTCTTTGATCCCCAAGAAACAGCACCTGCACCAAGGTTGAAGATTCATCCACTTGCGGAAACGTGATCTCAACATAAGTTACCCAACTGACATTTTTTATATCCTTCCAAAACTGAAGGATATCCACTGTAGACTAAACCGTAGTTAATTGTTCATTTCAAATATTTTAATACTCTATTATTAGCATGCCAATGTTCTTTACTTGGATTGCTAGTATACCGACTACCAGTACAGGTCATGGCATATATCAAGCATCCGATTACTATTGAATAATCTAGTTGTGCCACAGGGGATCGTTTATGTGGTTGTAAACTAACATTTTAATTAAATGGCGGTAGAAACAGGTTTGCAATTAAATTGATCAAATTTCTTTAGCACTTTCTCAATAAAGTGAGAATGGGATAAACCAATATTTACTCAATCTCCAATGATTTTAATTCCTAAAATCACATATGCTTCACCTAAATCTTTCATATCAAAATTTTTTGATTAAAAAGTTTTAGTTTTTTCTACGTCATCTAAATTGGTGCCAAAGATTAACAAATTATCTACATATAAACAAATCATAACACCATTTCCATTACGAAATTTACTATAAATACACTTGTTAGATTCATTTATTTTGTATCCATTAGAAAGAAAAACTTTATGAAACTTTTGGTGCCATTGTTTGGGTGCTTGTTTTAACCCGTATAAAGATTTAGTCAATTTATACACTTTATGTTCCTGCCCTTTGATAACAAGTCATTCAGGTTGTTTCATATACACCTCTTCATATAACTCTCCGTTTAGGAAAGCAATTTTAACATCCATTTGATGGATTACAAACTTATAGATAGAAGCTAGTGCCAAAAGCACTCTTATGGATGCAATTCTTATTACAGGTGCATAAGTATCAAAGTAGTCGATACCTTCTTTTTGTGTAAACCCTTCCACAATAAGTCTAGCTTTGAATTTATTAATGGTACCATAAACTTTCATTTTCTTCTTAAAGATCCATTTACAACCTATTGGTTTGGATCTAGGTGGGAGGTCTACTAATTTTCATGTTTCATTCCCCATAATTGAGTCCATTTCCTCTTGGATGGCTTCTTTCGAAAAGGCAGAGTCTTGAGACTTTATTGCCTCTTCATATGTGTCTGGGTCACTCACTAAATTGTAGCAAATTGGTCCATAACTGCTAATGAAATAATTTGTACCTTCAACAAGGAACATAAAGAAGTCTGGTCAATAATTTTTCTTTTTTCTGGCTCTTTTACTTCTTCTGGGTTCTGAACATGTCAATGTATCATTATTAGATACATTATTTTCTAGACTTTGTACACTAGAACGTACATTTTCCTTGGGATGTGGAATTGACTTAAATCTATTTTCTTAAAAAATTGCATCTCTTGACTCAATCATTGTGTTAAAAGGCTATGAGTCATTAGATTCAACAACCATGAATCTATAGGCCTTGCTATTTTCAGCATAGCCCAGAAATAAACTTTCAATTCCTCTTTCTCCCAATTTCTTTTGTTTTGGTTCAAGACTCTTAACAATTGCTCTAAAGCCCCAAACTTTTATATAGTTAAGATTGAGTTTTCTTTTTTTTTTTCTTCTAGAGTTCATATGGGTTTATCTGATAGCATTTCAGCAAGTGTATTGAATCGTTGCAAGTAATAATAAAACGGTAGTACCGAGTTTCAAACTCAAGGATTGCGTTTTACTTTGAATTGTATTTAATTACTAAAATTGAACAAAACGTTTCTGAATTAATTGAAATAGTATTTGAAATTAACAACAATAATAAAATTGATCCTTTATTATAAAAACAATGTCATGGATGAGTTTCACTTCGAATCCAATCTTAAAGTCTAATTATATCCTAGTTACTGAATTCTTTTATTCAATTATTACTAATTTCTCTTTATTATTCTTGCCCTAATCTCTTAGTGACAGAACTTTTAATTTCATAGTAACCCTTAATTCCTTAGTGGATTTAAGATTAGAATTAAGCCTTACCGTATAGGAATTCTCTTTTCAAACTATTGCATTTGTAACTAATTTAATTGGTTTCATGACCTGCATCTATCCCTAGAATACAAACTCATGAATATCTCATCTCAAGCATTCGTAAAGTCCACTTCTGTTTCAAAATATGAATCGTAGAACATTTTAATGTTGATCAAGCCATAGTATTAAGCACAAATATGAGAAAAAATAATTCAATAAACTCATTCATATTACTAGAAATCAAATCAGAAAAATAAGGGTTTCATTGTTACATTCATCCCTAACAAATAGGTTTTAGTTACTCATGACAGAGATAGAAAAGACAGATTAGAAAAGAATTACAAGAAAGATTCATGAATGATTCTTGATAAAACTGCTCCAATGATGTTAGAAACGACCGTCTTTGAGTTTTTCTGCTAAGGCACAAGTCTTCAAACTTCCAAATAGTAAAAAAGATCCCTAAAACGTGAGAAAAACGTGTTTTAATGTGTGATGACGTGTGTTGCACGCCTCAAGCGCACCTGGACAAAATCAGGATGCGAAAATATTATGGAAATGTGTCTCGGGCGCGCTTCAAGTGCTCAGTATCTGTAAGTCATGAGCTTCCCTGATCTTGTTTTTGATTTAATTCCCAAACATACAATACATATGAAGTATTTTGATTGATCTAATGATTTGAATTGAGAAACCTTTCAGGCAAACAAGCAGACACTATACACTTGGAACAAAAGCTTGGAACTCAAGGAATCAACCAAAATTGGAGGATGCGCTTGAGAAAGATGCTAATTTGTATAGTGTGATTAGTTGACATAGTAGTTGTTTTAGTTGACTAATCACTATGATTTCATACCTAAGTATTTGCCAAAGAAAGTAAATCAATCAACTAATAAGTCAATTGATGAATCAATTGGGCAATCGATTGTCTGACTCAGAACAAGAGTTTTTACTACGGAAATCGATTGGGAAATCGATTGCTTAAAGGTTTTTAGTGAAACCTGAGTTCTGGGTTTTATCCAATCAATTGGACAATCGATTGGGACATCAATTGAGTAATCGATTTTGTGATTCACAGAACCAACCACTTACTGAATCAATTGATTGGCAAATCGATTAAGAAAATGTTTTTCATTAGGAATGAGTTTTGTGATCAATCAAATCGATTGGGACATCAATTGAATTAGATTTCTTAAACTACAAGTTTTGTGGCAATCGATTAGGTAATCGATTGAAGTTAATCATTTATCAGAAACACATTGAATAAATCGATTGGCACATTGATTTTGACCAAATAGTTGAGGTCCTGTAACAAGCACAATCGACTGGAAAATCGATTGAAGTAAATGCCTGAGTCATTGTGACCAGCACAATCGATTGGCAAATCGATTGAAGTAAATGTCTGAGTCACTGTGACTAGCACAATCGGTTGAAGTTAAATGTTTGAGTTACAGGAATAATTCAGCTCATTGCCAAATCGATTAGGACTATGAATATACGTCGACTAAGCAATCGATTGTTTTGATCTCGTTGTTTGAACAAAACACCTTTAATCCATTACTCAATCGATTCTGATATATTCTTAGTTTCAGTTTCTGATTGATGTATTGAAAGAATCGATTGGCAAATCGATTCATGCTTATATGTTCAAGATTCAAGAAAAACAAGACACGCGAAAATCGATTGGACAATCGATTAAGCTAGTTTTAAACCTTTATACAATCGATTGAGCAATCGATTGTCCTGATGTTTTTCTGAATATATACAAGCTGATTCAATCACTTTTTTAAATAACTTTTGAATAACAACTGATATACTTTTTCATAAACACTTTGAAAAACACTTTGAGAAAAGTTGTTACAACACACAAATACTCATTGGCTAAATACTTTTGTGTGAGATCCTACATAGTGATTGAGTCAAAGTCTTGATATTCTTTAATTCTATGTGAAAGACAAAATTTTGTAATTGAAGTTTTTGGAAATCCAGTAAGTACACTGGTGGTTATCTTTTGGGATGCTTGTGTTCATCTAAGAGAAGCCTCAACTTGATCTCGCTAGAATTTGACGAGTAATTATTAGGGATAGGTGGGTATTGATATAGAAGTGGTTGTGAGTTGGATGGATAGGTCGTAACGCTGGAAATTCTGTAAAAATATTTCTCAAATCATTCTAGTGAAAGGCTAAAATCTTTGTTGGATTTCAGGACTAGATGTAGGCTATCAAAGTGATAGCTGAACCAGTAAAAAAATCCTTGTGCACTATTTCCTATCTCTCTTTACTTTTCATATCAATCTTGCATGTGATTTTAAATTTCCGCTGTGTATAATCTGTATGAATCTTTTACTGTTAAAATAGGAATTAAAATTGAACAAGTTGTATTTGATTTTAATTCATCACTCAGGAAAGAATTAGATAATCTTGTTGATATTAATTCGCGTATTGTTTAACAAATAGAGGCCATTATTTCTAACAATTGGCATCAAGAGCCTGATCTTTTTTAGACTAACTATCATAAAAGAAAATGGCCTTTGTCGAATTTCTGGGAGAAGGTGCATCCTTGGCAAGGCCCCCTGCATTCAATGGAGCTGCCTACATGTATTGGAAAGAGAGGATGTTAATTTTTCTTGAAGCATGCAGTCTTGATATTCTTGAAGCAGTAATAGATGGTCCTTTTGTACCAACCATAGCTGGCACAGGTGATTCATCAATCCCAAAATCCAGATCAGATTGGTCTGAGGATGACAAGAAAAAGGTTGGATACAATGTTAAGGCTAAAATCATTATTACCTCTGCCTTAAGCGCTGACGAATTCTTTAGGGTGTCTAACTGCAAAACTGCCAAGGAGATGTGGGACACATTGCAACAAACGCATGAAGGAACAACAGATGTAAAAAGAGCCCGAATCAACACACTAATGCATGAGTATGAGCTGTTCAACATGAAGAAAGAGGAATCCGTCAATGATATGCAGACAAGATTTACTCACATATTCAATAATCTAAATGCTCTTGGTAAGGTAATTGACAATGAGCAACAAATCAGCAAGGTTATGAGGTGCTTGACCAGAGAGTGGCAGCCAAAGATCACTGCCATAGCAGAATCAAAAGACCTTGGTAGCATGTCAATTGCCACACTATTTGGAAAATTAAGAGAGCATGAGATGGAACTGCACAGACTGAGTGAAGCTGAACAGACTGACAGAAAAAGAAAAGGGTTGTCTCTTAAAGTCCAAACACATCAAACAAAGTCTGAACAAGAGATCTGCACTGACGATTCAAATAGTGAGACCAATGAAGATTCAGAACTTGGATTACTTGTCAGAAAATTCAAAAAGTTTCTGAAAAAGAAAGATAACAAGTCAAGAAAACCCTCAAGTTCAAAGACACATGACATCAAGATAACCTGTTTTGAGTATGGGAAGACAGGACATATAAAATCTGAGTGCTTCCAATTGCAAAAAAGAAATAAGACTTCAAAGACTAAAGGCAATCAACCACCTTCTAAGACCAGAAAAGCCTACATTGCCTGGAACGATAATGATGAAGAGTCATCTGCATCTTCAGAAGATGAAGAAGCTAATCTTTGTCTAATGGCCAACACAGATTCAGATTCTGATAGTGAGGTAAGTTCTAAATCCAATCCTTCTTATGATGAATTACATGACACATTTAATGAACTGCATGATGAATATGTTAATGTAATCAAACAGTTAATTAGTACTAAGAAACTGTTAGAAGAAAAGTGCATGTTGTATGATGAGATTAATTTGAAACATGAGTCTCTTAAAGACACAAATGAAAATCTGAAAAAGGAAACTTATGCACTGAAATGTGATTTAGATAAGTTCAATAGTGGTAAAAACAATTTAGATATGCTTCTTGGAAACCAAAGAAATCTAAATGTTAAATATAGACTTGGCTATAGACAAAACAGGAATGTTAAAAAGAATCAGAAGTTTGTTAGATCTAAGCATATGCATGATATCTTCACTAAACCAAATCAGAATTCATCCTCTGCTGTTTTATGTCACTTTTGCTGTAAAAAGGGTCATATGGTTTTTAATTGTAAACTGAAAAAACTGGCCAACAGAGGATGGAAACAGATTTGGAAAGTAAAGACACTGGTATTTGAAACTAACTCTCCAGGACCCAATCTGAATTGGGTAACTAAAACCAAAATTTAAATTACTTTTTGCAAATATGCTTGACATCCAGGACTCATTCATAGTACCTAGACAGTGGATGTTCCAAGCATATGACTGGAGACAAGTCAAAGTTCTTGTCTCTGAACTTAAAAGATGGTGGATTTGTTAAATACGGTGACAATAACAAAGGTAAGATACTCGGAATTGGAGACATCGGGAACGAATCGACTACGGTGATTAAAGACGTTCAGTATGTAAAGGATTTAAAGCACAACTAACTTAGTATAAGTCAACTCTGTGATAAGGGATTCCAAGTAAGTTTTACTTCTCAGTCTTGTATAATTGAGCACAAGGAGAACAAAGACATAAGGTTAGTAGGTAACATAATCAATAACACTTACATGCTTGATTTTAATGCTTTGCCTGCTAGTTCTATTTGTTGCTTATTATCCAATGCTGATGAAAACTGGTTATGGCATAAGAGAGTGGCTCACATTCATATGGACCACTTGAACAAACTAGTTAGTAAATAATTAGTTCTAGGACTCCCAAATAGAAAGTTCTCTAAGGATAGGTTGTGTGACTCATTTGACAAGAGTAAGCTAGTTAAGTCAACTTTTCCCCCCAATAGATCTAGTTCAAACCAATAGGGTTTTACAGTTGATACATATGGATCTTTTTGGTCCATCTCAGGTTAGAAGTTTTGGAGGAAACTTGTATGGTTATATGTTAGTAGATGATTACTCTAGGTATACTTGGACATTTTTTCTGACTCAAAAGAGTGAGGCTTTCTCTATTTTCAAAAGATTTGCAAATTTAGTTCAAAATGAGAAGAACCAGAAAATAATCTCCATCAAGAGTGATCATGGTGGAGAATTCCAGAATGATTCCTTTAATACTTACTGTGAACAAAATGGAATTCACCATATATAGAACTCCACAGCAAAATGGAGTAGTAGAAAGGAAGAATAGGCCTTTAGAGGAACTAGCTAGAACTATGATTAAAGACTCAAATCTTCCTATATAAGTATTTCTTGGCTGATGCTATAAACACTGCCACACATGTAGTGAATAGAGTTCTTATAAGGCCAATACTTAGAAAAACTCCCTATGAGTTATACAAGGGTAGAAAACCAAACATCTCTTACTTTAGGGTATTTGGATGTAAGTGCTTTGTATTAGACAATGGCAAAGAACATCTAGGAAAGTTTGATCCTAAGGCAGATGAGGGTATCTTTCTAGGTTATTCCCAGTCTAGTAAGGCCTATAGAATCTACAATAAAAGAACCAAAACTATAGAGGAATCTGTTCATGTAAAGTTTGATGAAATGTTTGCTGAAAACTTGAACAACACTCCTCCTATAGTTAGTGATTCTTTGGATGATATTGTAGAATCTGAACCAATAGAACCTAATGAACCTGTACCTCCAAACAACCTTGATTGTGTAGAACCTATTAGGGAAGATGATTTACCTAAGGAATGGAAGTTTAGCAAAAAACCATCCCATTGGTAACATTATAGGACAGATTTCAAAAGGAGTTTCAACTAGAAAATCCCTTAGACATTTTTGCAACTTCACAGCCTTTGTATCTCAAGTAGAACCCAAAAACATAAAGGAAGCTCTTATGGATCATGACTGGATAGTTGCCATGCAAGAAGAGCTCAATCAGTTTGAGAGAAACAAAGTGTGGATTCTAGT
>NC_021164.2:16493036-16493674 GCF_000331145.2 Cicer arietinum | reverse complement strand
CTGCTTGCTTATGCATGTATAATGGACTTTAAACTTTATCAAATGGATGTTAAAAGTACCTTTTTAAATGGAGACATCCAAGAGGAAGTCTTTGTTAGTCAAACACCTGGTTTTGAAGATCCTATGTTTCCAAATCATGTGTTTAAACTGACAAAAGCCCTCTATGGCTTGAAACAAGCTCCAAGAGCTTGGTATGAAAAGCTAAGCAATTTTCTCTTACAAGAAAATTTTTCAAGGGGAAATGTAGATAAGACACTTTTTATCAAAAGACAAGGAAAAGACATTCTATTGGTCCAAATTTATGTTGACGACATAATCTTTGGATCAACAAACAATAAGCTTTGCAAAGAATTTAAAAATACAATGAAAGGAAAATTTGAAATGTCCATGATGAGAGAATTAACTTACTTCTTGGGATTTCAAATCAAGCAAAGCAAGAATGGCATTTTCCTACGTCAAACCAAATATTGTAATGATCTTTCAAAGAAATTTGGTTTTGATAAGTTTAAATCCATTGATACACCCATGAGTCAAGCTTGTCATTTAGATAGAGATGGGAAGGGAAAATCTGTAGATGTGACTATGTTTAGAGGCATGATAGGATCCTTACTATACCTTACAGCTAGTAGACCAGACAT
>NC_021164.2:16488934-16492848 GCF_000331145.2 Cicer arietinum | reverse complement strand
GATTTTTAGATATCTTATTGGAACAAAAAATCTAGGTTTGTGGTATCCTAAGGGATCTACTTGCACTCTAGTTGGTTATTCTGATTCTGATTTTGCTGGCTGCAAATTGGACAGAAAAAGTACATCTAGTACTTGCCAACTATTAGGGAACTCACTTGTTTCTTGGCATAGCAAGAAACAAAACAGTGTTGCACTTTCAACAGCTGAAGCTGAGTATGTAGCTGCTGGAAGCTATTGTGCACAAATCTTATGGATGCAACAACACCTTTCTGACTTTGGTGTTGATCTAGGTGTTGTGCCCATCATGTGTGATAATACTAGTGCTATTAATATCACTAAGAACCCTGTCATGCATTCTAGAACCAAACATATAGAGATTAGGCATCAATATCAACAGGGTAAGATGCTATTGTGCACAAATCTTATGGATGCAACAACACCTTTCTGACTTTGGTGTTGATCTAGGTGTTGTGCCCATCATGTGTGATAATACTAGTGCTATTAATATCACTAAGAACCCTGTCATGCATTCTAGAACCAAACATATAGAGATTAGGCATCAATATCAACAGGGTAAGATCAAGCTTGAATATGTCAATACAGCTGATCAGTTGGCTGATATTTTCACCAAAGCCTTACCCAAAGACAGTTTCTTCTATATAAGAATGAAACTTGGTATTATAGATCTCAATGAAATCTGATCCTTGTGACAAAATCGATTGCAACATCGATTATCCTGTGACCAGATAGGAAAACTGCATTACACAATTGATTGTATAATCGATTTATGATGCACAGTGTTTTAATTGGAAAAATTAAAAACACGATAATCGATTGCATAATCGATTTATGGTACTCAGTATCTTATTTGTCTATGTCACAAACTCTAGAATCGATTTCATAATCGATTTAGCACATCTCAGAAGTCAAATTGCTGGATTATTTTTTTACAATCGATTGAGAAATCGATGGAAGATTTGGAAAATCTTTTAAAGAATTGATTGGACAATCGATTATTTGGTTCAGGTATCCACAAATATGAGATGTTTTCAAGCCTCAACCCTGAGCATCGATTGGGAAATCGATTGAGTCAGATTTTTTAAGAACCTGCTTTTAAAAGAATCGATTTGGAAATCGATGCTGAGATAAGAAGATTTCTGAACTTATGAGGAAATCGATTAGGACATCGATTTACTAACTGAAGGATCAATTACGAAATCGATTTACACGACGACCATTGAGAAAAATTATAGCCGTTGGAAGTGGGTGTAACGGATACTTTTTTATCTCACTCAAGTAACGGTAACACAATCGATTGGACAATTGATTTGGTAAACCCAGAAGTGAAATAAAATCGATTGGGAAATCGATTCTGAACAGTTCTATATAAACCCTAAATCGATTTCTCAACCCATTTACACCATCAGTTCATATTTTCTCACCCAACTTCGAATTTTTCTGCATCTTAATCCTTCTCAATCATCTCAGATATCTTAAATCTCCAAAATCTACAATGGCAAGAGTGAAACAAACTACAAGACCTCAATCATCTTCATCTAAATCAGTTTCCCTAGATTCATCTTCAACATCTAGTGGAAGAACACCCTCCCCTCAACCTCCTTCACCTCCTGCTAAAAGAGTCTCAATACCTACTCATAAGGTATTACCTAAGGATAAAGGGAAGGCTGTTGCAATCTCTCAAGAACCAACTAAAAAGAGAAAAGCTCCTCCTTCTGAAAAGCTCATGGGGGATGCCATGAAAGGAGCAACCCAGAAAAAGAAGAAGACTTCCCCCCAACCAAAGAAGGTTCAGCCTCCCAAAGGCAAACTAGTTGAAGAAACTGATATTCCTTCTTCTTTCTCAAAAAGGAGGCTAGGACTCTGGATTTTACTTATTTTGATTCAAATGGTTTTACCTTCCAAAACCACTTGAGATTTCATGGTTTGGTAGATTTCCTTTCTTGCTCTCTGGAAATCTACCCAAGGCTGATTAGAGCCTTTTACTCAACTTTCAAGCTAACCAAAACTGGATTCACTGCTGAAGTCAAGAGCAAGAGAATCTCAACGACTTTTGAAGAATTCTCTAAGCTGACAGGACTACCATTCTATGGTGAAACCATTGATGGAAGAACAGAAGCTGACTCTGATGATGAAGCATGGGAATTATCAGTGGATAGGCATACGACCATTCAGGACCTGATGATGGAAGGTTTTGTTGAGAAGGTATCCCTTCCAACGGGTCAGATGAAGGTTCATCACCGTATGCTAATGTATGTGCTAACACGGATGTTAGTACCTCGCTTTGGAAATCACGTCGTTGTACAGAGGCTGGATATCATCCTGCTTTGGGGACTGTACAAGGAGCTCAGGATGAGCTGGGCTTGGATCGTGTTGCTGAATATGGTTGAATCAGCACAAGGCAAGCTATTGCCCCCTACCCCCAGCTGGTTACGAAGATTCTGAAGCATTTCAAGATTTCTGTTGCCAATGATATGCTGCTTTGTAATATTTTGTGTATATATATTATGCTTCTTTTTGTTTAATCACTCTCTCTTGTAATTTCTTTTTTATTAAATGACAAAAGGGGGAGATTGGTTTAACTTGTGATATTACATATTGATTATATGATGCTCTGATTATTTGATGTTGCCCTGTTTAAAGCTCTGACCATTAACTTATGATATCTGGTACAATGCACTTTGATACATATCTGATACAATGCATTCTGATACATAGTAATGTACCCTATTTGTACTATGATATCAATTTCAGCTTATGTTGTTGAAATGAATCATAATCTCTAAAATTCAGGGGGAGATTCTAAAATAATCTCAAGGTTAAAACTGTGTGTTTGTCATTAAATCAAAAAGGGGGAGTTTGTAAGTCATGAGCTTCCATTATCTTGTTTTTGATTTAATTCCCAAACATACAATACATATGAAGTATTTGATTGATCTAATGATTTGAATTGAGAAACCTTTCAGGCAAACAAGCAGACACTATACACTTGGAACAAAAGCTTGGAACTCAAGGAATCAACCAAAATTGGAGGATGCGCTTGAGAAAGATGCAAATTTGTATAGTGTGATTAGTTGACATAGTAGTTGTTTTAGTTGACTAATCACTATGATTTCATACCTAAGTATTTGCCAAAGAAAGTAAATCAATCAACTAATAAGTCAATTGATGAATCAATTGGGCAATCGATTGTCTGACTCAGAAAAGGAGTTTTTACTACGTAAATCGATTGGGAAATCGATTACTTAAAGGTTTTTAGTGAAACCTGAGTTCTAGGCTTAATCCGATCTATTGGACAATCGACTGGGACATCAATTGAGTAATCGATTGTGTGATTCACAGAACCAACCAATTACTAAATCAATCGATTGGCAAATCGATTGAGACAAAGTTTTTAATTAGGAATAAGTTATGTGATCCATCAAATCGATTGAGACATCAATTGAATTAGATTTCTTAAACTACAAGTTTTGTGATAATCGATTAGGTAATCGATTGAAGTTAATCATTTATCAGAAACACATTGAATAAATCGATTGGCACATTGATTTTGACAAAATGGCTGAAGTCACTGTGACTATCGATTGGCAAATCGATTGAAATAAATGTCTAAGTCACTGTGACCAGCACAATCGATTGGCAAATCGATTGAAGTTGAATGTCTGAGTCACTGTGACTAGCACAATTGGTTGACGAATCGATTGAAGCTAAATGTTTGAGTTACAGGAAGAATTCAGCTCATTGCCAAATCGATTAGGACTATGAATATACGTCGACTGAGCAATCGATTGTTTTGATCTCGTTGTTTGAACAAAACACCTTTAATCGATTACTCAATGGATTCTGATATATTCTTAGTATCAGTTTCGGATTTATGTATTAAAAGAATCGATTGG
>NC_021164.2:16478224-16486410 GCF_000331145.2 Cicer arietinum | reverse complement strand
TGTGATTAGTTGTCATAGTAGTTGTTTTAGTAGACTAATCACTATGATTTCATACCTAAGTATTTGCCAAAGAAAGTAAATCAATCAACTAATAAGTCAATTGATGAATCAATTGGGCAATTGATTGTCTGACTCAGAACAAGAGTTTTTACTAAGTAAATCGATTGGGAAATCGATTACTTAAAGGTTTTCAGTGAAACCTGAGTTCTGGGCTTAATCCAATCTATTAGACAATCGATTGGGACATCAATTGAGTAATCGATTGTGTGATTCACAAAACCAACCTATTACTGAATCAATCGATTGGCAAATCGATTGTGGCAAAGTTTTTCATCAGGAATAAGTTCTGTGATCCATCAAATCGATTGGGACATCAATTGAATTAGATTTCTTAAACTAAAAGTTTTGTGATAATCGATTAGGTAATCGATTGAAGTTAATCATTTATCAGAAACACTTTGAATAAATCGATTGGCACATTGATTTTGACAAAATGGCTGAGGTTCTGTATAATATTGTCAGTTTGACATCTTATTTGAATGGGTTCCATGTACCATTTGTTGTTGTGTAAATGTTTTGGATTTATATTTGGAGAAACTTTTCCGCTGCTTGTAAATTATAATGACTCAATTATTTATCCAAAGGCATTTCCTTGTTTATTTCACTGTTTTAGTTTAATCTCTTTCAAAAAAAAAAAATATACCCTCGCTTTGAAAAACAAGGTGTTACAAGAATCGATTGGCAAATCGATTCATGCTTATATGTTCAAGATTCAAGAAAAACAAGACACGCGAAAATCAATTGGGCAATCGATTAAGCTAGTTTTAAACCTTTATACAATCGATTGAGCAATCGATTGTCTTGATGTTTTTCTGAATATATATAAGCTGATTCAATCACTTTTTTAAATAACTTTTGAATAACAACTGATATACTTTTTCATAAACACTTTGAAAAACACTTTGAGAGAAAAGTTGTTACAACACACAAATACTCATTGGCTAAATACTTTTGTATGAGATCCTACATAGTGATTGAGTCAAAGTCTTGATATTCTTTAATTCTTTGTGAAAGACAAAATTCTGTAATTGAAGTTTTTGGAAATCCAGTAAGTACACTGGTGGTTATCTTTTGGGATGCTTGTGTTCATCTAAGAGAAGCCTCAACTTGATCTCGCTAGAATTTGACGAGTAATTCTTAGGGATAGGTTGGTATTGATATAGAAGTGGTTGTGAGTTGGATGGATAGGCTGTAACGCTGGAAATTCTGTAAAAATATTTCTCAAATCATTCTAGTGAAAGGTTGAAATCTTTGTTGGATTTCAGGACTGGATGTAGGTTATCAAAGTGATAGCTGAACCAGTATAAAAATCCTGGTGCACTATTTCCTATCTCTCTTTACTTTTCATATTAATCTTGCATGTGATTTTAAATTTCCGCTGTGTATAATCTGTATGAATCTTTTACTGTTAAAATAGGAATTAAAATTGAACAAGTTGTATTTGATTTTAATTCATCACTTAGGAAAGAATTAGATAATCTTGTTGATATTAATTCTCGTATTGTTTAACAAATAGAGGCCATTATTTATAACAGTATCTTCTGTCTGGCGTTTTATATATGTCATTTTTGGGTTTAGGGTGCCACAAATAGTTTTGGCCAATCTCTAAGATTTTTGAACTAAAAAATGACAATTTGACATATTTTAAATGATGTAACATACAATTCTATTAAATAAAACCATCTAGATGCATTAATTATTCATATTCTTTAATTAAATTAAAAATATGAAAAATATTCGAAGTTGAAAACTAAGTTTTTATGGTGTTTTATTCCAATTTCATGGGTGTTAATCACTCGACATCATTGTATCATATGTCACGTTATTTAAAACATCTTACACCATCATTTTTTAGTTAAAAAATTAAAGGGAGGGACCAAAACTGTCGACTTTTTAAAAGAGGATTAAAACTGCAATTAAGTCTTATTACTCTTATATTATATAAAATAAAAATGTATAAATAATATTTATGTATATATATTAGTAGTATGATGGGCCAAATGAGAGAAAACATAAAGCTGGTGTTAAACCCAGGTGAAAGAGAAAACGACCAGCGAATAAGGAAAGAAAAAGAACATTGGAAGGAAGAGAGGCCATATTAGAAAAATTCCTACCGGTTTATTTTCTTTTCTATATTGTTTAATTTATGAACGTGAGTAGTTAATTTTCTTTTGACTGTGGGATATATGTTCCTCCTATCCACCTCAGTCTCAAAATCCAGACTAAATATTTTTTGAATGTTTTTCTGTTAAATTTTTTATTGCGCACTTGTTTAAACGACTCCATTGAATGATGGTTGCTGTAACACAACAATACTTTCATATATAAATAAATATATATATGTTTCTTACTTCTTAGTAAGTGTTATGAGGTAGGATTTTCTATCTTGTTATGAGGTAGGATGTATATATGTACATCCTTGTTCGACCAAAATGTATCAATGATTTCAAAAAGAATTATTGATGGTTAGACATGAAAGCGGAGATTGTAATCTTTTGTGGTAAAATGCCTAACTTGTCAAAGGCTCAAAATAGGGCATCGAAGACAAACAAGAATGTTGCAACCTTAAAGACACCTCAGTGGAAATGAGATTCTATATCCATGGACTTTATCGTAGGTGTACTTCTGGTATGACTCTATTCGGATAATTGTAGATAAATTAATCAAATCCACTCACTTTATACCTATTAAGACTTTTTTCAACACCCTTAATTAGACTAGCTTTTCCTAAAAGTAGTGAGACTACATATAGTACCTTGTAGCATTGTTTTTTTATATGAGTCTCGAGTTCAATCACATCAAAATTTTGGAAAGCTTTTCATTAATCTCTAGGAACCCATATGTATATTAGTATTGCGTATCATCCTCAAGTATATTAGTAGAGTTTTCGTACAACAATAGCTACCATGCAAGTATAAAAATGGTGCCATATGAGGCACTGTATGGTCGCATGTGCAGAACACCTTCATGTTGGTATGAGATAGGAAAAATAAGTATTTTAGGAACTTCTTGCCCCATTCTCCACCATTGAAAACTAGTAAGTTTTTTTTCTTGTGTGAGAATTGAAACTGGTACCTAGGAGATAAGTATCATCATTCATTCATTCTCACTATCAATTAGGCCGCCAACCAACACTATACTCATGAACTTCTCACCTCACACCTTTCACACCATTGGAAATTAGCGAATTTTTGTGTTTCGTGAAAATTGAATCTATTACCTAAGGGATATGTATCATCGTTCATTCATTCTTACTACCAATTGAATTGTAAATGTGTTATTTTACCATTCGACATAAAATTAAATTTGTAACACCTTTTTTGTTCTCAAATATATGGCGATAAACCAAATTTTATTATTAATTAATTTTTTTAAAATAATTATGTATGAGTTGTATACATGCATTGTGATATCCTTGCCTCAAAAAGTTTTTGAGAATCCACAATTTTAAATAGTTTTAAATGACTCAAATAGTTTTAAATATTAAATTGATTGTTTTGGGATTTAATATGTTACAATGACCAAAGATAAATATGATAATTAATGGTTTAAAACAACGAAAATCACGCCTATAATGAAAAATTATTACGTGACAATATTTCTCATAGTATTAACTCTTTGGGAACTTTATGTCTCATTTTTGGAAGGTGATGAAAAAGTCTTCATCACATTTAAGAACATAGTATATAATATGAACAAATTATCTGATTTTAATCCTTCATTGTTGGAAGAACAAAGAAGGATACAAAAAAGAAAGATGGAGTTTTCTGATTTATGGATTTTAAAAATTATTTGAAGACCAAATTATTTTCAAATATCCTTGTTGTTATATGACCCTAAATGTTAACATTATGTTAATTTCTTACGTATGGTCAATTAAATGACCGATGGAATTCACATCAACATTGTCGCAATGCATGAATAAATTTGAATAAAACACTAACGTGATTTGTCAGGGATTAAAAATTAGTTTATTTATTTATTAATAATAACCTGAATTTCATGTATTTCATAAAATAAAGCTATTTTTAAAAGCTAATCTAAAAGCCATCAAAACATTTTCATACTGGATATAAAACCAATTCAATTGCGTGTTTAATAGAAGTTAGACGTAAAATAGGTAGTGTAAATCTCAACAATTTTAAACGATATGGAATCAGTAATAGCTATCTTTTATTTTATTTTTTACAAGAACGTATATATTTGTCTTGATATTATGCATATATACTCCTATATATGTAGTGTTATTATTTGTTTTTCTTTAGGTTGCATGAGGTGCTTTGTCAACTGTTAATTATCATTTTTAGTACCCAACGGGATAATTAACTTGTGTGTCGAAGGGTCAATTAATAACATAAAAGAAATTTGAATTTGCATTTTGAACAATTGAAAAATACAATAATTAATACTTCATTTGTTTTATAATAATTATTACTTTATATCATATAATATATATTATTAAATGAAAATAAATAAAATAAAGAGAGTATTAATTTTATAAAATTATTGATGCATGCATTGGTCCGTTGACCATTATCATAAATACAATATAAAATATAATGGTTTTTGAGTAGTGCACCTAATATTAACTAAATGGTTTTTGACTATTAATTGTGGTGAAATTTATTATTTTTTTATAAGAAAAAAATATGGTACAAATGAAAATAAAAAATAATTAATATCACTTTGAAAATTAAAAGTGACATTCATTTTAAGATATTATTATTCTTTTACTTAAGTGACACTTATTGTAAACCAAGGAAAATAATATTTATATTTTAATTAACTTTTATTTCATAAATCTATTTCTTCTAAATATTTCAACATGGAGCAACCAAACTATAGATGCTGCGATAAGTGTTATTGAATACTGAATTTTTTTTTTTCATGATGAAACAAAGACGCCAATGATTTATTTTAGAAAATTAGAAATAAATAACTTTTTAAAATATCAAAAAACATTGTGTGACCACATTATTGAATGCATATGCATTTCTTCGGAAGCTATAAACATGCTTGATTTTTTTTATCATTATGAAGTTACATTACTCTTAAATTAACTCTTTAGTCTATTTTAAAAATCAATCATGTGATTTCGTTTTATACATTGATATCAAATAAAAATTAATAGTGTATAATAATAGTATAAGGCCTTGATGTTTTTGATCAAACAAACTTTTTTTATACAAAGTCTAATTAAATAATTGTAGAAAGATGTAGTAGCAAAATATGATATAAATTGGTGCTAATATATAATATATTAATGTACACTACGCGAAAAACTGCATTTTACAGCGCTTTTTTTAATCCATTTACAACGCTTTTTCAAAAAAACAAGCGTAGTGGAATCGAGCGCTGTAAATGATACAACAGCGCTTTTAAAAAAGCGCTATAAAACATATAAATATAACGCGCGCTTGTTATGCACATTTTACAGCGCTTTTTCAAAAAAGCGTTGTAACATGCACCCCATTATATGAGTTATGGGTCTGCATTTTACAGCGCTTTTTAACACAAGCGTTGTAAAATGCACACCCATAATATGAAATTATGGATCTGCATTTTACAGCGCTTTCTCAAAAAAGCGTTGTAAAATGCACACACATAATATGAATTATGGATCTGCATTTTACAGCGCTTTCTCAAAAAAGCGCTGTAAAATGCAGACCCATAATTTCATATTATGGGTGTGCATTTTACAGCGCTTTTGTTGTACATTTTACAGCGCTTTCTCACGAAAGCGCTGTAAAATGTACACCATTAAAGCGCTTTACAACAACATTTTACAGCGCTTTTTAAAAACAGCGCTGTAAAATGTGTTTTTTTTTTTAAACGCTTTAAATTAATTATTTGAAATGAAAAGCGCTTTTTAGCTTTTTATGGCATTTTTTTTAGAAAGCGCTGTCTTTTATCTTTGTATCCAAAATCACTTCACAATCAGTTCACACAACAACAAAACATATTCAAATACCATAAGCAGTTCACACAATTAGTAGACCAGAAATCAGATCTCTGTAACTTAATTAACATATATGTAACTCTGTAACTCTGTAATTTACAACCTAATTAACTACATTCAGATACATATATATATAACCTAATTTACAACCTAAACTACATTCAGATCCATATGCATGTTCATATATTGTGTCCTATGATCATTTACATATAATAACTAACAGAATATACATAATATGCACTAGCTACCATATAATATTCAGATCCCTTGCCCAACAGCAAGCTATTTCCCAGAAAATCAAATAATTTGCATGTCAAGCACATACTGACACCAGTCTTCCTTTAATTCCATCAGATCTTCCTCAGAATATGATGGACTGGAATTGTCAAAGTACTGCAATATGAAAATTGAACATATTATATTAAGTTAGTATCAAATATATAGATAATTTATATATCTATATATTTTACAGCGCTTTTGTTGTACATTTTACAGCGTTTTCTCACGAAAGCGCTGTAAAATGTACACCATTAAAGCGCTTTACAACAACATTTTACAACGCTTTTGAAAAACAGCGCTGTAAAATGTGTTTTTTTTTTAAACGCTGTAAATTAATTATTTGAAATGAAAAGCGCTTTTTATGGCATTTTTTTATAGAAAGCGTTGTCTTTTATCTTTGTATCCAAAATCACTTCACAATCAGTTCACACAACAACAAAACATATTCAGATACCATAAGCAGTTCACACAATCAGTAGAACAGAAATCAGATCTCTGTAACTTAATTAACATATATGTAACTCTGTAACTCTGTAATTTACAACCTAATTAACTACATTCAGATACATATATACAACCTAATTTACAACCTAATTAACTACATTCAGATACGTATATATATATAACCTAATTTACAACCTAAACTACATTCAGATCCATATGCATGTTCATATATTGTGTCCTATGATCATTTACATATAATAACTAACAGAATATACATTATATGCACTAGCTACCATATAATATTCAGATCCCTTGCCCAGCAGCAAGCTATTTCCCAGAAAATCAAATAATTTTCATGTCAAGCACGTACTGACACCATTCTTCCTTTAATTCCATCAGATCTTCCTCAGAATATGATGGACTGGAATTGTCAAAGTACTGCAATATAAAAATTGAACATATTATATTAAGTTAGTATCAAATATATAGATAATTTATATATGAAAATCATATAATGAAAATACCGTACCGTTTCTGGGATAATAGTTTTATTCTTCTCAACAATCTCCTTCATGAATCTCAATACGTAGTACCCACATTCGATGTTATTTGTTTGACGAGGGCACTTTATTGTGATCCATGTAATGTTATTAGAATTTTGCTTCGACACTTTAGAATGTGATTATTATAGCATGAACAAACGCATTATTTATATATATATATATATGTAAGAAATAAATGAATATTACTTACGTGTCGAGCATAGTCTTTTATTTTGGTGTGATTGCTGTAATTGTCGTGCACGGGATCCAAATAGTATATAACTTCAGAGACCGCATTGATTGCAAATAGCACCCAATGTGCCCTACAACAACAAAAAATTGGTTAAGCAATTTTGTTTATAGACAACTAATAAATTAAATTCTCATCAATTAAAAAAGATAAAATTACGTACCCTGAATTATATGGTGCCAAGAACAATTTATCACTTTCTTTATTTCCTAAAAACATATCTACAATGTATTTCTTTACATTCTCTGGATCGAGTTTCCACATCGACATCTTATGTGGAGACAAGAATGAGTATTTATTTGACAATTTCCTCGTGCACACGACCTTCTCGTACAAAAACCTTCAATGAAAATTTTAAACTAGATTAATTACCAATACATTTAATTAATTACAAATAAATGCAATTAAAAGTATTTTTTACCTTATGTACAATCTGATTACAGTAGCACTCAGCTCCTTATGTTCGAGAAGTTCGTACATGTGCTCCTTTTTGAGGTATTCAACATACTCATCTCCAAATATATCTTTATTCATGTGTACGATGGGCGAATCGTTGCTGTAACACCCCGTTTTTCAAAGCGAGGGTATAATTTTTTTTTTTTGAAAGTAATTAAACATAAAGCAGAGAAATAGATAAAGAAATGCCTTTGGA
>NC_021164.2:16461906-16477724 GCF_000331145.2 Cicer arietinum | reverse complement strand
TGACAATCGATTGGCTGAAATCCATTTCGTATCCATATTATACCACCTATATAAATGCAGTAAAAAATATAATAAGCTTTCAAAACATATCAACAAGTTTCAAAAAGAAATCAATATCAACTAACAATTTCAAAACAGAACAGATCATGTGGTATGAGTTTTTGACAATTTTTGACAATTTCAAAACATAACAGATCATGTGTAGAAGAGATTTAATATATATATATATATATAACAATTTTTAGTAGATTTAATATATATATATATAACAAAACATAACAGATCATGTGTAAAAAATATCTGAGACAACGTAGATGGTCGCACAGTACGTAGAGGATATTAGGGTTCCCAACGTATATAATTATTTGAAAGATGTAGAGGATATGAGGGTTTCCAACGTATATAATTATTTGAAAGATGTAGTTTACAGCGCTTGTGAAAAAAGCGCTGTAATAGGTAGTTAAATTCAATGAAAGCGCATGTATTTTATAGTGCTTGTGCAAAAAGCGCTGTATTAGGTAGTTCAAATATTTAGAAGCGCATGTGTTTACAGCGCTTGTGAAAAAAGCGCTGTAACAGATACGCGAAAGCGCTTCATTTTACAGTGCTTTTTTGACAAGCGTTGTAAAAGTCTTATAACGTTATGCGCAAACGTTATATGACCTACAACAACGCTTGTGAACAAAAGCGCTGTAAAAGGCTCCGTTATTTTTAAAATATATTTACAACAGCGCTTGTGTTGAGCAAGCGCTGTAAAATGGGCGCTGTTAAATGTCATTTTTGGCGTAGTGGTACTTAAGATCATATATTAAAAATAGTACTTAGATCATAAATTACATATATAACATATCAACCATTACCAACAAAATCTCAAAATCATAATATTTATTTATTTCTAAATTTGGTTCAAAGAGCACGATTTTTCTATCATGATTTGTATTCTTGCCCATACATATGATGCTATTAATATGGCCAAACATTGTACAAAATATGTAAAACAAAGCACTTATTTAATAGATGTTATTTTTGAATTTCGAAATAAAATAATAATAATAATAATAATAATAATAATAATAATAATAATAATTTATACCACCGACAATATTACTGGCCGAGTACCATCGTTAAGAGGATAGCCCTATATTTAATAATTTATTAATATTCCTATGTATAAAAAATAATACACCATTTTGCCAAGCTCAAGCCCAACCGGACGGCGGTGCACATGTGATGGTCAACTTTACATGCGTTCTTCCTCCTTTCCAAAATTAGGGTACCCTAAGGGGTACGTACCTCTTGGGGTACACCTTAAGTGTCATACCTCCACCTTATAAACACTATTAGTGTGATATCTCTTGTATGTAAAACTTTCTTATTTTTCAATATACAACAACACTAGCTCTTATTAATGTCATCATTATTTTCTACATTCTTCCATTAATATCACAATCATTTCCAATAATAGATATTAATACCCCTTGTTGTATTCATGCTTTAGAAAATGGATATTATCTTCAAAATGATTTTTTTTTCTTCTAATTGGTGGGTCTTCAGTTGTTTAATATTTAATTGGTGGTTTTTCAGTTATGGTTTTATTTTTGGTGATTTTTGCATTGGTTCTTGTTGAACTAGTGGCCTGAATTAGGGGTTTTTTACTCCCTACTACTCCTACTCTTTTGCTGGACTTGGTAAAGACCTTGGGGAACAAGGGAGTACAAGGAACAAAACTTGTAAGGACTAAAAACAAAAAAAAAAAGTAAAACAGTTTCAGTTAGTGATTTTAATGTTTCATATATATATATATATATATATATGGAATAATCATCTTTTATACTAGTTAGTACCTTAATGGGAGTTTAATGTTTCAGTCATAGTTGTTTATTATTGATCTGTTTGTTTAAGATTTTAAAATAGTAATTTTTATTTTATATTTAAAAAAATGATCTTTATGAAAATTTACTTATAAATAATAATTAGATTCATTTGTTACGAATTAAAAAAATTAACATTTAATAACTTAGATATTCAGTATTAGACATTTTAATAAGATAAAACTCACATTTAAAAAAAAAGATACATTTCAAAAATAATTTTTATAAAGAGCTTTTTAAAATAGTTTTTCATTTTAATCATTTTCTGAAATTTCATTATTCAAAAGGAATTGTAGAAAATAAATAAAATATTTAAAATTATATTTTAAGATAAACTATTTAAATCAATTTTTCAATTTAATCTTTATTTTTAATTTCTTTTTTAAATATTATAAAAAAATAAAATACTATAAAAATTATTTAAAAAAAAAATCTTAAACAAACAAATGGATTTATTATGGAAAATGCTAAAGTGCACGAAGCACTTTTCGTTCTAATTGTACTAGTACTCAATTGGCATTTGACTGACCTTTGAATTCCTTCTCTCTTGGATACAGTTTCTCACCTCACATCTAATATATTTCTTGCCCATGATCCATCCCTGGTATTTTTAGGCCATGATGCTCATATTTATAGACATAAAAATATTCCTATATGTATGGCAATTTACTTTTTTTTATAATTAAATACATTTGATATCTCTACAAATATTCAGTAAAAAGTTTGAACTTGACTCGTTAAAATCAGTAAAGTTTGGGAAATTAGCTTGTTAAGCTCATCTATAGCTTCACCTCTTTTTAGGTGCAATTATGCACATTTTAAAAATATTTAAAATTAAATTTTACACTATCAATTATAAATAATGTAATAGCTCCAATTTCTTGTTTTTAGCATAATAATAATAATAATAATAATAATAATAATAATAATAATAATAATAATATTATTATTATTATTATTATTATTATTATAGGTCTGTTTGTTGTAGTGTGATGATTTTCTGCGTATTTGTCTTAATAATTTATTTAAATTATTAATGTTAAATATATTTATTAGTTTGATTTTAAAATAAAATAATATAAAGAAATAAAACCACATGTAGTAGTGGGTTTGGGACACGCTTACCTTTTAAAAACTAATGATTTTATTTATATTTGGTTGTTTTGTTGTCTTATTACCTTTGCAGATTATTAGAAACGACGGTTGACGAAGACACAACATTTGAAATTAGGTTTTTAGGTGTAACAACCCTTTTCATTACCTTAGAAGTATTTATAAGATGAAGATAGTTATTAGATTATTAAAAAAAATTTGTTAAACGTCGTACATTATTTTCTAGTAATATTTAAAATATATTCAAATTTGGGGTGAGTAAGATGCAGTATTAACAAGTACAATTGTCAAAAGAGGAAAATACATCACTCTTCTCTTTTCCCTCTCACTCACGGGTATATCCAGACTTTCCTTTCTTTCACCACCAACCCCACTCTCTCTTTCATCCTAACACACTCCTTGCACTTATTTACTGTTTATCATCAACATTTCTTTCCTTTTCTGTGCCTCCCGAAGATCCTCCAATGGCAGTAATCGTCTGAGGTTTTCTCCCTCCAATATGATCTCGTGCACACCTTCACCTTCATCTTTAGAGTCGTCTACAGTCCTAGGCAACATTGAAAGAAGACAAAGACCAGATCGTGAAATTTCAGATTCGATCCATTGCAGTAGAGGTAGAAGTATTAAGAATTAGAAAACTAGACAACTTCCACAACCCAACTCAACTCTAAAGGAAATTTCTCTTTGTCAAGAGTGTCGGTTCTTTTCCTTGTAACTAATTTTCATATTTTCATGTGGGTTTCTGGGGTTGACTTTAAATTCATTCACTATTGAAAATTCATTTCCTGGGTTTAAAATAATGGGAACTTTGAAATCGAGAGTGAGGAAAATTGTGAGGCTTGACATTTTGGAATTATTGAAAACTTTCATTTGATCTATAACAGCCCTTTCACCACCTTAGAAATACTTACAAGATTAAAGAAATAATTAGATTAGTAGGATCTAATTATTTATTAATAGTGTATTTTTAGTAATATTTAATTTAGGATCAAAGTTAGAATAAGAAACTGGTAGTATTAACAAGTCCAAGTTTCAAAAGAGGAAACACGCCACTTCTCTCTCTCTCTCTCTCTCTCTCTCTCTCTCTCACGAGTGCAACAACATATTCTGACCTTCATTTATTTCATCACCAGCTACATTTCCCTTCATTCACCATCAATTCCACTTTATCTCTAAACATTATAACACACAACCACACTTGGTTACTGTTCATCATCTTTATCATTTCTCACTTTTTACATGTGGGTTTCAGGGCTAAATTTTAATTTTTTTTATACTATTGGAAATTATTTCTTGGTTTGAAATGATGGGATTCTTAAAATTGAGAGAGAGAAAAAAAAAACTGTGAGGTTTAACATCTAGAAAATGATGAAATATGCATTTAGTTCTTCAAAACTCATTCATTTTGCACATGCTTGAGTGGTGGATTTTAATTTGTTGAAGATTAAAGGAATGAGGGTTAAATATAATATTCTGACTAATGTGTTAGTATGTTTCCCTAATCCCCCTCTAAACGTTCTATTATGCCGCTAATCCATTATTTTGCCTCTGATTTCTCTTTCTCTATTCCGGCTGCCTCTGATTTTTCTTCCTCTACTATGGGGTCCTCTGAATTATTTCTTTCTCTATTCTGGCTGCTTCTAATTTTGCTTCCTCTATTTTCGCTACCTTTGATTTATTTATTTCTCTATTGTGGCTGCCTATGATTTTTCTTCATTTATTCTGGTTGCCTCTAATTTATTTCCTTCTCTATTTATGCTGCCTCTAATTCGTTTCTTCCTCTGATCGGGTTGCCTGTGATCCAAGTCTTCCTCTGTTCGCGTTGCCTCTGATCCAAGTCTTCCTTTTGCTAAAGCTTCCTCTGATTAGACTGCCTTTAATCCATGAATTCCTTTGATTAGAATGCCTCTGATCCAAGTCTTCCTCTGATCAAGCTGTCTCTAATCCAAGTCTTCCTCTATCAGGTTGTCTTTGATCCATGTTTTCCTCTAATTGGGTTGCCTCTATTCCAGTCCTTCCTCTGATCGGGAAACCTCTAATCCAATCCTTCATCTCAGATTGCCTCTAACCCAATGTCTTCCTTTGTATAAATATTTATTCGAACTAAGTTACCCTCTAATGATTGGCTTAAAATTAATTAATGCATTATCTTTTGCTTACTTATGATATTGAAGTTAATTAATTCATTGCAATTGATGTGATAATGAAGTATGCATTATGTACATAATGTCATGAGATGCATGGTCTTAAGAGGATAGGATGGGACATTGAGGATTGTTTCAGACATGAAGCATAGGTAAATGAAGAATAATCGGGGCATCGATTGGGGTCATGGCCAGACCAACTTTACCAAGAGGTTCTCAATTATCTTGGTGACCCACGTCAAGATAATTGAGAAGGATTTTCCATACTTTAAGGGAAAAAAAGTAAAGACTAAAGATCGTTTCAAAATGAAATTCATATACATGTCATGTTTTATGTTTAATTTAATGGAAAATTCTTTGAACCTCCCTCCCCCTTTTTAGAGCTCATAGATATTATTATCTCATCCCATTAAATGAATCATAAAACATGACATGAATATGAATTTCATTTTGAAACATTATATCTTATAGTAGACTCCTTTTAAACCTTCCCTATGAATATTCCATGTATACTTCCTCTGAAATTTTCCTTTGGACAATCTATTCTGATTCTAACATGAACTTCCTCTGATCAAGTCTTTCCTCTAACTTGAACTTCCTTTGATCGTGTCTTTCCTTCGATTGACTTCCTTTGATCAAGTTTTTCCTATAAGTAAACTTCCTTTGATCGAGTTTCCTCTAACTAAAACTCCCCTCTCATATTTAACCTGAGACTAACCTTGATGTACTTTTTTGAATTACTTATGTTAAAGCTAATCAATTAATTGTATTTGATGTGATAATTTGGTGTGTTTAATATACATAATGTCATAATATGCATTGTTTTGAAATGTTATAGTGGGACATGAGGATTGTTTCAAAAATGAAACATAGGTAAGGGAAGAACAACTTGGACGCTGATTGAGGTCATGGTGAAGACCTACCTTACCAAGAGGATCTCAATTATCTTGGTGATCTACATAGAGATAATTGAGGAGGCCTTTTCCATACTCTAAGGAAAAGGAAGTTAAATTAAGGACTATTTTTCTGAAACAAAATTGCATAATCGTGTAATTCTTGAATTTGCATTTAAGGAAATTCATTTGAACTTCCCTCCCCCTTTTTATAGAACTCATTGAGATTATTATCTCATCCTCTATTTTTATGTATTTTAGTAGATAAGAGGACTTGAGACTTGGACTCAAGCTCAAAGGTTAAGGATATATAGTTGTATTATGTTAATTTGTAATTTATTTGGTGTATTAGTACATCATAGGATGTTTTTATAGACTATGTATTATGTAGTTGCAATATCATTTTAATACTGTAGTTTATGAGAATTTATATGATTGTCTTTGGAATGTTATAATGTATATTTTATTTTAATTTTCTAGATACATGGTGATGGATATTGTATTGGGCGAAATCTTTAATCAATTTAACAAGTGAGAGAACATTTGATTTTATGAGTATAAAATAATATAGAATGAACGGGAATGCCATAATTCCCATAGATTCATTTCGGGCTTACCACATACGATTGAACCATATTGAGTTATAACTAATTAAGAATATATGGATGGTAACAGGGAGGACTAAAAGATGAGTTAGAAACCTACAAAATTGATGCAAACTAATTTATGTCAAGATTGCATGATACTTGATTTTTGTGAAATATTGTGCTAATTGTTATTGTATGGATAATGTGTGTTTAAGTGTTGTTGTTTCTCGAATGAAGTTATGATTTTACAAAAGTGCACTACTTGTTGGATTTCTTGTTTTATGATTGATAGAGTTTGACTGTTCAACATGATTATGTGTGCATGCGATATTGAGACTTGATTGAGACACACACGCACACACACATGTAAATTCTGGTGCATATTGTGGAATTCATACTGAGAGTTGACAATTTTGTGATTACGAATTAGTATGAACATGGTGTTTGGTGTAACGTCCCAAATTTTTATCCAAAATACTACAGTAACAGTATTGTTTATTTACTACGATTTAAAAAATGTATATTTAGGCACTAAAATGAGATAAAGCCTTATAAAACAAATTCATAAAAATTATAATAATTTAAAATGACGATGTTCCAATTATTTCTAACGGAAGAAAACTCAGCTATGTACTAGTAATTTTAAAAAGTCAATCACAAAGATTAAAATAAAAATTAGAAACACTGCAACATATTTTATTAATATATAGTCTTAAAAACTCATTTTTCACCCCACTTTCGCTGCACATCGACATACATCACAACAATTATTCTTGAATAAGCTTGAAGTAATTAATACCTAAAGGGTTAGTTATTTTCATGATCTACATCAAACCAAAGCTAAACATATAGAAAAATAACACAACAAATAAATATAAAAACTTCAATTTAAATGAATTAAACGCAAACAATTCAGAGTAATAACAAAAAACATATGCACTTATGCATAAAGCATGCTCCTAAAAACTATATCATTCAGATATAAAACCTGATACTAAGACAACTTCCACACCAATGAGAAAAATAAATTGCCACTAAGGCAACTTCTACAAAGATGCATATCCCGCTACACCAAAAATGACATTTTACAGCGCTCATTTTACAGTGCTTACTAAATACAAGCGTTGTTGTAAATATATTTTAAAAATAACGGAGCCTATAACAATGCTTTTTTGACAAGCGCTGTGAAAAAAACGCTTTTTTTACAAGCGCTGTTGTAGGGTCATATAGCATTTGCGCATAATGTTTACAAGGCTTTTACAGCGCTTGTACACAAGCGCTGTAAACTGAAGCGCCATCACATAATGTTTTACAGCGCTTTTTCCACAAGCGTTGTAAAAGACACGCGCTTTCAAATAATTAAATTACCTATTACAACGCTTTTTTCACAAGCGCTGCAAAAGACATGCGTTTTCAAATAATTAAATTACCTATTACATCGCTTTTTCCACAAGCGCTGTAAAAGACATGCGCTTTAAATAAAAATCATTTACTTTTAAATAAATAAAAACAAATTTACGAACCATCATCACCTCTACTCTGGGAACCCTCATATCCTCTACGTACTGTGCGGCCATCTACATTGTCTCAGGTATTTATTAATTTGTTGTTGTCAAAAAATCTTTAGTTTTTTAATAATTGAAAACTAATAAATTGTTACATATTAAATATTTTCTTTTTGAAATTTGTTGATCTGTTCTGTTTTGAAATCTTTTCTGTTTTGAAATTGTTACATAATAATGGACCTTGGGTTCCATTTTCCAATATTAGATATGTTCATATTGGTTTCTTTTTGAAATTTGTTGATCTGTTCAGTAGCTTATAATCTTTAGTTTTTTAATAATTGAAAACTAATAAATTGTTACATATTAAATATTTTCTTTTTGAAATTTGCTGATCTGTTCTGTTTTGAAATCTTTTTTGTTTTAAAATTGTTACATAATAATGGACCTTGGGTTCCATTTTCCAATATTAGATATGTTGATATTGGTTTCTTTTTGAAATTTGTTGATATGTTTAGTAGCTTATTATTTTTGTAACTGTATTTATATAGGTGATCATATAATATGGATCGGAAATGGATGTCTGCCAATTGATTTTCAAAAGAGTATGAAAATGGAGTGAAGGAGTTTGTTGAGTTTGCAGTGAAGAATGCAAAAGATCCAAATAGAGTCGTTTGTCCTGGTTTAAAATGTTGTTTTGGAAAACGCGTTAGAGAAGATGAATTGGAAGGACATTTAATATGTAATGGAATTGGAATTAGAAGGACATCTAGTATGTAATGGAATTGATCAAAGCTACACATGTTGGATAAGACATGGTGAGAAAAAAAAAGGAAACATTAATTTTGAGAATAGTTCTACATATGCTTCAACTGATTTCGATACAGATACATATGAGCCGGACCGAGTTGATGAGATTGCAAAAGCAGTTGAAGAAGATCTTCGAGATTGTCCTAAAATGTTTGAAAGTTTGTTGAGTGATGCAGAGAAAGAATTATATAATGGTTGTACTAAATTCACAAGACTGTCGGCGATATTAAAGTTGTACAACTTAAAAGCGAGTAATGGATGGTCTGATAAAAGCTTCACATAATTATTAACACACTTAAAAGATATCTTGGCAGATGATAATGAACTTCCCAGTCGAACCTACGATGCTAAACGAATTTTGTGTTATATTGGCATGAGTTATGAAAGGATTTATGCGTGTCCTAAAGATTGCATTTTATTTCGAAACGAATATGAATTACTAAAGGCGTGTCCGAAATGCAATGTCTCTCGATATAAGAAGAAAAAAATCTACTCCAGCAAAAGTCGTGTGATATTTTCCTATAATACCAAGATTTAGGCGCATGTATCGCAGTGAAGAAGATTCAAAACACTTGACATGGCATGCAGATGAAATAATTAGAGATGGAATGTTTTGACACCCTGCAGATTCCCCACAATGGGAAAAAATTGACCACGAGTATCCTGAATTCGGGATAGAGTCAAGAAATCTAAGACTTGCACTTTCTACTGATGGAATGAAACCACATGGTCTTCAAAGCATCTCACACAACATGTGGCCTCTGATTTTGTTGATTTATAACCTACCTCCATGGTTATGTATGAAGCATAAGTTTATGATGTTGTCTCTGTTAATTTCTGGACCCAAACAACCGAGGAATGATATCGACGTATACTTGACTCCTTTAATTGAAGATTTCAAAATCATGTGGGAGACAGGTGTGGAAGTTTATGATGGGTATAAGAAAGAATTTTTCAATTTTAGGGCTATGTTGTTCGGCACAATTAATGATTTTCCAGCATATGGTAATTTATCAGGATATAGCTTTAAAGGTCAGTGTGCATGTCCTATATGTGAAGAGAGTACAAATTGGATTCGATTGAAACATTGTAAGAAGAATGTGTTTCTTGGACATCATAGATTTTTACCTTATAGTCATCAGTATCGTGGGTGGAGAAATGCATTCAATGGAAAATCAGAGGAAGGTAAAGCTCCTTTAGCACCGACTGGATATCAAATACTTGAAAAAGTACAAGGTTTGACCAATAAATTTGGCAAACCTTTTGCGGGAGAGCTGGTGAAAACTAGGTGGAAGAAAAAGTCAATTTTCTTTGAATTTCCATATTAGAAGTCATTGTATATAAGACATTTCCTCGATGTGATGCATATTGAAAAAAATGTATTTGATAATGTTATTGGTACGTTACTCAATGTTCCAAGAAAGTCTAAAGATGCCATCAATGCAAGATTGGACTTGGTCGATATGGGAATAAGAAATGAATTGGGTCTCGTAAAGAAAGAAAATCGCACATATCTACCTTCAGCCGCTCAAACTCTATCTAGAAAGGAAAAAAATGTTTTATGTAAATTTCTACACGAAGTTAAAGTTCCAGAAGGATACTCTTCAAACATTAAAAATTTGGTTTGTATGAAAGACCTCAAGTTAAAAGGTTTGAAGACCCATGATTGTCATATTCTAATGGAGCATTTGCTACCAATAGGTATACGTTCCATTTTACCTGAAAAATTTCGACGAGCCTTAACTAGATTATGTTTCTTCTTCAGGGAAATTTGTAGTAAAGTGATCGACCCTCATAAATTATCGACATTGCAGAGGGAAATTGTTGTTACTTTGTGTGAGCTTGAAATGTATTTCCCACCCTCATTTTTTGAAATAATGGTTCACCTTACTATTCATCTAGTTAAGGAGACACAACTTTGTGGGCCAGCTTATGTGAGATGGATGTATCCGATAGAACGATATATGAAAATATTAAAAGGGTACGTAAAAAGTAGAAGTCGACTAGAAGGTTGTATTGCTGAACGGTACATTGTTGAAGAAGCTGCTGAATTTTGTACTGAATATCTGTCCAATGTTGAATCCATAGGGCTTCCCATGTCTCGTCATTCGGTAAGAATATCAGGAGAATGGATAATTGGAAAGAGACTACTGAATATATAAAGGACAGAATACACATGTTCTGCACAATGATGATGAGGTTCAACCGTATGTTACAATACACATGGATCAGTTATCTCGTTTAAACATGAATAGGAATCAAAATTGGATAACTCGAGAGCACAATCGAAGTTTTGTAACATGGTTAAAAAATCACATAATGTCAAAATTTGATATAGACCCCGGATCAATTTCAAATAGATTGAGGTGGCTAGCAAATGGTCCGAGCTTACATGTCTTTTCTTACACTAGTTATGTTATTAACGGCTACACATTTTATACCAAAGAACAAGATGATCAGACCACTATGCAAAATAGTGGAGTCACTCTCGTAGCTGAAGCGATGCATGTCTCAAGTGCAAAAGACAAAAACCCAATATATGCAAATCTATCATATTTTGGGGTTATCGAGCGCATATGGGAGTTAGACTACACAATGTTTCGTGTTCCCATATTTGGTTGCAAGTGGGTCGATAATAATAATGGCGTTCGGATTGATGAGTCAGGATTCTTGCTTGTCGATTTTAATAGGGTGGGATACAAAGACGAGCCTTTTATTTTAGCGTCGCAAGCTCAACAAGTGTTTTATGTCACTGATCCTTCTAATGATAAATGGTCTGTTGTCCTATCGACCAATAAAATAAGTGATGATAACAATAATGATGAAGATGTTGGTAATGATCTTTTATTTGCAACATCACAACAACCACATGAAATTGATTCAACTGATGATGGTTTATATCTTAGAGATGATCATGATGAGGGAATTTGGATTAATCCATCGTTTCGTATTGTAAATCGACAAACAAATGTGAATCCCACCAGGAAAAGAAGAAGGGCATCTTAATGTACATGTTTAATTGTTTTATATAAGCCATGTAATCTGAACTGAGTTAATGTAAATTTAATTGTTTGAACATGTTTAATTGTTTTATATAAGCAGCCATGTATTTGATTTTCTGATTAATTTATTTTCCGCTTATATTTAGCTTGATTTGAGTATTTTATACTAAGTTCATGTAATTTAATATAAACTAGTAATTTACATGAACTGAACTGAATATAAATTAGTAATTTACATGAACTGAACTGAATATAAATTGGTAATTTACATTAACTGAACTGAATAGAAAAAGAGCCTTAAATATAAAAATAAAACAAGGAGGCCTTTTACAGCGCTTATTTGAAAAAGCGTTGTAAATGGATTTAAAAAAACATTCATATAACATAAAAAAACAAGGAGCTCTTTTACAACGCTTTTTCAAAGAAGCGCTGTAAAAAAGCCTTTTTAAAAATAACATAAGCAGGCCTGTTAGAGCACTTATTTGAAAAATCGTTGTAAAAGGCTTTAAAAAAAACATTCATATAACATAAGAAAACAAGGAGGTCTTTTACAGTGCTTCTTGGAAAAAACGCTTTAAAAGAGCCTTTTTAAAAATAACACAAGGAGGCCTTTTAGAGCGCTTATTTGAAAAAGCGTTGTAAAAGGCTTTAAAAAAAACATTCCTATAACATAAGAAAACAAGGAGGTCTTTTACAGCGCTTCATGGAAAAAGCGCTGTAAAATAGCCTTTTTAAAAATAACATAAGGAGGACTTTTAGAGCGCTTATTTGAAAAAGCATTGTAAAAGGCATTAAAAAAAACATTCATATAACATAAGAAAACAAAGAGGTCTTTTACAGCGCTTCTTGGAAAAAGCGCTGTAAAAGAGCCTTTTTAAAAGTAACTTAAGGAGGCCTTTTAGAGCGGTTTTCCAACAAGCGCTGTAAAAGAGCCTTTTTAAAAATAAAATAAGGAGGCCTTTTAGAGCGCTTTTCCAATAAGCATTGTAAAAGGATTATAAAAAAGCGCTGTAAAAGGGTTTTATATATAACAGTAAACCGCTTCAATTTCCGCTTCATTACGTAAACTTCACTATCATCTCAACCTTCATCGTTCTTCTCTTCCTTTGCAAACCCTATCATCTCTTCCATTACCAACCTTATTTCCACGATCATATCCCTCATTTCAAACCTTATTTCCATCCACAATCATCTCTCCCATTACACACAATATCTTTTCATTGAAATACGTAACCCTCATTACGTATTTCTTCAAACCATATTTCTGCGAATCGTATTTCTGCGAACCCTTATTTCTGTTGTTTAATGTATTTCTTCGAACCCTCATTATTTAGGTATTGATGTTATAAATTTTTTGTTATCACTAAAATGCATGTTGAGCTTGTTTAAGATATACTGATACCGATATGTACTTAGAATACTGCATGTTGAGCTTGTTGAAGTTATACTAAACTGTATGTTGAACTTGTTGTAGATAAATGAATACCACCAAAGATTTAGAATGTCAAAATGAAGAAGTTGTCAACACCAAGACTTACGAAAACGAAGTCAAACATGGTGCAACTATAATGCAAAAGGTCATAAAGGAGCAATGACATTAAATTTGAGGTATACTATACTCTGTTTGCTGTTTATTTTTTATCTTTTTTTAATAGCATGTACTTACTATATGAGTTTATTAGGTTGCATAGAATGAAAGTGGTCAACCAATCGACCCAAACAACTCAATGTTTGTAAGTTACATTGAGGCTATTGTTCATCAAAATATCCCAATTACAATTGATGATTGGAGAGATAAGGCATTGAAGGATGCCAAAAATATACTATGGAATGACATTCAAGTAACTTTTTTGATCCACTCTTTTGTCATTTATAATTTTTTCATTGAAATACTTTACTCAAACTATATCTTTATTTCGCTTGCAGACTTCTTTTGTTCTTGATGAGGGGATAAAGAGTTACGTATTGAGAGTTGTTGGGAAAATCCATCGGGGATTTAGATCTCACCTCTCTAATTTCTATCTAAAAGATAGAGAAGGAAACACAAATGCTGAAGCTCCAAAAATATATAAACATTATATATCAAATGATGAATGGAGTGCATTTGTATCCAAACGTTCGGACCCCGCGTTTGTCGTAAGTGATTAATTTATTAGCATTTGTGTTTTATTATTCATATTTTAAATTTTTACACGATTGCTATTTTTTTATATAGAATATAAGTAAGGCAAATCGCGAAAGGGCAAGAAATTCGACGCACCCATACAAAAAATCACGTATGGGATATGCACATCTTGAGCAAAAACTTGTAATTAATTAAACATCACTTTTATATAATGAAGTAATTTGTATTATAAATTATAGTTTCTAACTAATATTTTGTTTATGATCTTAACGAATAGCGATAAGACACCCAATCGGATCAACCGTTGGGTCGTCATATATTGTGGAAGGAAGCTCGTGTAAATAAGGACGGAGTGGTTGACAATGTCCAAAAAGTAATAGAACTTTGTGTAAGTATATTATCATTTCAATATTTTTTAATATTGTATTTTATCACTTCAATATTTTTTAATATTGTATTTTAAAAATGATATTGAACTTATCTTTTTAATCCTACTTGTATTTTGGGAGACTATCGAACAAAGTTCTGAAAATCAAGAGGGCAACAAAGCTAGTTGCAGGGACATTCTGGGTAAAGTGTTTAATTTTCCTGAGTATTCCGGTCGGGTTAGGGGGAAAGGATTTGGCGTAACTCCTAAAAGCTATTTTTCCCAAGAGAAGCACCAAAATCCATCCAATGAGGAAGTAATAGAGAAGCTCAAACTCCTTACAGAGCAAGTGGCACTTTTGGTGAAGACGAACAAAGACAAGCAACTCCCGGGTCAGCTCCAACGTGAAATACAAATGGAGAGTGAAAATGCGAGTTGCAACATCGGTCTCAAAAGTCTTCCTGAGGTAATTAATTACTTACTTATGTAATTACTTATGTATTAAATATACTTATATATTAACCATACTTATGTTTTAACCATTGATTTAGGGTGTCACTCCATGTGTGATGTACTTATCCTCCCCTACTCATCGGAAGGTCGGAAAGGGAAAATTGTACAATACTTCGGGAGAAGTATTGCACAATACACCGATCCCTGCGGGCCATGTCAAAGTATCACCAATTATTGCTTTGGAACCAACTGCATCGTTGCTGATACTGGACAACGATGGAGATATGAAGTTTTTGGGCGAAGCAATTGGTAGTTATGTGGCATGGACCACACATCTTGTTGCCCTCGATAAGGTATATTTAATTAATTGAAATGTATGTTTAATTGATATGTATATTTAATTGCTGATTTTTTTCCGCTCCTAACTTTAATTTCACATTTATATTTAGATGCTGAAAAAGCCTAAAGGAAATGATAAAATGATTCCCAGAAACGAATCAATTACATCGCCCGAAAAGGTTTGTCACATTTATTCCCTAAGGTTTGTCATTTTTTCAGATTCAATAAACTAACATTTAACCTCATTTTTTCAGATTCAATCAAATAAACCACCCGTACAGCAAAATAAAGCCGGCAAACCTCAAAAATTGGAGGGTATTAGAGCTGGCAAACTACAAAAGCTGGAGGGTAATAAAGCTGCCAAAGTTGCAGTTAGAAAACTGGATTGGGGACAATCGGTCCCTACTGCTCCTAAAGCTATATTCAGAGATGAGTATGAAGAATTTCTCGAAAAGGAGCACACATACGAACTTCTCAACCATAAGGAGCTGAGTGCTACTATCATCAGCTTGTACATAAGGTAAAAAATACTTTTAATTGCATTTATTGGTAATTAATTAAATTTATTGGTAATTAATCTAGTTTGAAATTTTCATTAAAGGTTTTTGTAAT
>NC_021164.2:16455201-16461662 GCF_000331145.2 Cicer arietinum | reverse complement strand
ATTGTCAAATAGATATTCATTCTTGTCTCCGCATAAGCTTTCGATGTGTAAACTCGATCCAGTGAATGTAAAAAAATTCATTGTAGATATGTTATTAGGAAATATAGAGAAGGATAAATTGTTCTTTGCACCATATAATTCAGGGTACGTAATTATATATTATTTATTTATATCTTTTTTAATTTATGAGATCTTAATTTATTAGTTGTGTAAACAAAATTGCTTAACCAAATTTTTGTTGTTGTAGGGCACATTGGGTGCTATTTGCAATCAATGCGACCTCTGAAGTTATATACTATTTGGATCCCTTGCATGGCAATTACAACAATCACTCCGATATAAAGACTATGTTCGACACGTAAGTAATATTCATTTATTTCTTACATATATATATATAAATAATGTGTTTGTTAATGCTATAATAATCACATTTATTTATTCGATAGTGCTTTACAAGTTTTCTGAGCTCAAAGAGGTGCTACAGTGTCGAAGCAAAAGTCTAATAACATCACATGGATTCCAATAAGGGTTTGAAATATATGCCTTTAAATGTTCATTTACAAATATATGCCTTTACGATCAATATTGCACAAATATTTTATTGACTTATATGTTTTATTTTATAATGCCCTCGTCAAACTAACAACATCGACTGTGGGTACTATGTATTGCGATTCATGAAGGAGATTGTTGACAGGAATAAAACTATTATCCCAGAAACGGTACGATATTTTCATTATATGATTTTAATACATAAATTATCTATATATTTGATTCTAACTTAACATGTTCAATTTTTATATTGGACAGTACTTTGACAATTCCAGTCCAACATACTCTGAGGAAGATCTAATGGAATTAAAGGAAGAATAGTGTCAGTATGTGCTTGAAATGAACATTATTTGATTTTTTGGGAAATAGCACGCTGCAAGGGATCTGAATATTATATGGTAGCTAGTTATATTCTGTGTATTTTGTTAGTTATATGTATACGAATATGACACAATATATGAACATGTATATGAATATGTGTTGTTGTACAATATTTTTCTATTGCATAGGTAGTTAATTAAGTTATGTATATGTATCTGAATGTTCTGTTGTAAATTAATATATAAAGTAAAGTTATATAGTTATGTTTTTGTGTACTGATTGTGTGAACTGATTTTGAATATGTATTTGAATATGTTTTGTTGTTGTGTGAAGTGATTCTGAATATGTATTTGAATATATTTTGTTGTTGTGTGAACTGATTCTGAATATGTATTTGAATATGTTTTGTTGTCGTGTGAACTGATTCTGAATATGTATTTGAATATGTTTTGTTGTTGTGTGAACTGATTGTGAATTGATTCTGGATGAAAATAATTTTGAAAAAAAAATTAAAAGACAGCACTTTCTAAGAAAATGCCATAAAAAACTAAAAAGCGCTTTTCAAAAATTTTATTTACAACATATTTAAAAATAAAAAATTGCACATTTTAGAGCGCTTTTTTGAAAAATCGCTGTAAATTGCTTAAAAAAAACGCTATAATATCTTATTTTTCGCGTAGTGTCCCATGACATGATGTATTATCAAAATAGAATACCCACACACAACCCACTAAGATCATATCATATGCATTCAAAAATTACTTATTTAAATCATTATTTTATTAAAAAATTACTAAGATCATATACCACATGTCATTGTCATGAGAATCATATATTTTATATACAAATAAACATAACAATTGAAACTTTTATCTTTCACTCACATCATAAAAATTTCAACTTTCTCACATACACATAAAATTTCAAACTTGCTTTGATATTCATCACAAACATCAAACTTCAACACATACAACATAAAATTTGAACTTTGTTTCATATACATCATAAAAATATAATATAAAAATTCAAACTTTATTTCATATACATAATGAAAATTAAAATCTCACCATATATAATAAAAAAAAAAAAATCAAACTTTCACCATAGAAAACGTACGTACAATACATATCAAACTCAATGAAAAATGAGGATTTTACTATTTTAATCCATTAATCTACGTTTATTTTTTTTAAAAGAAAAATAATTACAGTTATGTATTTCATACCATTCAACAGTCTAACTATGATTTGTATAGGGAAAAACACTTATCTTGACTACTTTACTTCATAGAAAAAAATCTCAATCCACACACATTGGTCTTAACTCTACTAAGTCTATAGCTTCACTAAATGATTTGCCACTCATTTTTAGTACCAAAGAAACTAATATTTCTCTTAACCAAGGTTGAGAGATTGGCTTATAAAATGTAGAATATCTTAATTAGGTAGAATATATTAACTAGCTCCACAATTCCGCATCTCCAACAACATCAAATAAAGAATGAAAATATGAGTTTATTTGAAGATTTATTGAAGATGATGATTTATTTTATAGGTTTTATTTGAAAAAATTTCGAATTTTTCGAATTTTTGTATAAAAAAAATGACAACATTGTTGACATTTTAAAACATAAAAGATCAAATTGACACTTAAAATTAAAATAAATGACTAAATCGAGAAGAAAAAAAGATAAAAGACTAAAACGTTAACTGAAATAAAGTTAAGGGAACGCGAGCGGTATTTAACCTAAAATTTAATATAAGAAATAGAAGATGAAAATATCCCAACTTTCTATTTACAAATATTTATGTGTTGCGAACATGCTTCAAAAGTTTAGTCCAATCCAATAGTGAACGCATGCACAATTGAAATTCTACTGTGACTAATTTTGGAAAAACGGGAATGGCTTCTCTATTCTCTTTTTATCTGGTTCACTTAGGGAATTGGGAAAATAAGTGTAGAAGGGAATGGAGAGACAATAGTTTGAATGCCAAGATTATTATTTTGTTGTTGTTAATTAGCATTAAAACTTAATAAAAAATTTATCTAGGATTTTTGTTAGCATTAAAAGAAAACTCAAACTAAACTTAAAAATAGTGTATAATAGTATAAGGCCTTGATGTTTTTTATTAATCAAAATCTTTTTTTATACAAAGTCTAACTAATTAATTATAGAAAGTTATAGTAGCAAAATAAGATATAAGTTTGTGCTTATATATAATATATTAAAGTACTTAAGATCATAAATTACATATATAACATATCAATCAGTACAAACACAACCTCAAAATCATAACATTTATTTATTTATTTATAAATTTGATGAAAGAGTACAATTTTTTCTATCATGGTTTTATTCATGCCACACATACAATGTTATTAACTTGGCCAAACATTTACAAAATGTATAAAACAAAGCAACGGTAACTTATTTAATAGATAATAATATGCCTTATCTCATGCATATGCTTTAGAAAATAGATATTAGCTTTAAAGTAATTGTTCTTTATTAATTGGTGGGTCTTCAGTTGGCGGGTCTTCAGTTGGTTGTTTTTGAATTGGTGGGTTTTTAATTGGTGGTTTTTCTACGGGTTTTTTTATTTTTGGTGGTTTTTCTACGGGTTTTTTTACAATCGGTGGCAATGGAACTGCGGGTCTTCGAACCTTACCGTTTGGTTGGAATAGGTCATCATCAGCAAGACCTTGTGGAAGAATGATAAGAACACTAGGGAACAAAACTAGTAAGGACAAGAAAAAGAAAGCCATTCGTTAAGTGGTTTTAATGTTTGTGCAAAAAAAAAAAAAGAAGGGGAGTAATCGTGTTTTATACTAGTTAGGGGCCTTAATAGGAGCTTAATTTCTCTCGTTTGTTATATCTCAATGGTCATTTTATTATATATTAAATTTTGTGCGATTTATTCAACAGTTACAACTCTTGGAAAAACTACAAGAGTATTTACAATATCAATCATTCATAACTATTGCCCCTTAGTGTTATTGGCTTTCTCCATATGTTAACCTTTCTATTAATTGTACATCGCATTACATAGTTACTTCAAATAATTAAATAAGGACAAAAAAGATGCATGAACAATTATTTATATGGTGCAATTAAAATTTGTGATAACATAAAATTGGATTTAGTTTGTATAAATAATCAATATAAAACTTATTTACATAATTATCCAATCATATTTCATCTTGTAGATATTTGTAGATAAATTTAAATACTAACATTACAAATTAAAGTTGCAGTATAGTCTAACTTAATTGGACCTATGAATAAATGTTTTAGTCAAATATAAAAAATTATTCTCTACAAAAATATTGAACCATCTCAACATCATATTAAATAAGTTATATTTAGATTCAGATTAAATTCTTTAGATATCATTTATGCGATACTATATTTGGATTCGTTTTATTTGATCTATCTTATATTACATATCTATGTATAATATTTTTATCACACATCGTGATCGTTCGTAACTCGCAATAAAACATTAGTACGCTTAGTTGCTTGTGGATGATATCCACTTTAATTCCTAAAAAAAAAAAAAGTTATTCTTGTCATTTATCACAATATTGATTACACTCTGTTAGAATATAAGATTGGTTAAAGTACAAATACTCACTAATATATAAATCTCTCAAATTAATTAGCACCTTCTAAATCATACTCTCAAACCTACAAAACACATTCTCATTCTCCTAATATTCTTAATGCATACTTGATACCCCAAAGCTCGATATTCCACATACTACATTCTCAACTCCTAAATTTTTTTTTTTCAATTATCTATTGTATTGGAGATCAAACCAACAATTTATAGTTCGGTAAAAAAAGTAATAGTGGTTTATAATATAATATATTTTAATATAGAACGAGATCTTTGATGGTCCATCTACAACAAAATGTCCAATCACATATTTTTATTATACAAGTTTTAATCCCATGTTCTAATATCATCATTTAGTGTATGTTCCCTTTTCAAATTATATTTTATTTGTTTTCCTGATTACAAAAGATGAGTTGTTTCTTGATCATATGTAATGTATGTGACACCCTAAACCCTAAAATAACATATATAATAATTTATACTATACTGTTGACACCTAATTTTGTCCGATTTTTACTTTTTATTAAAAAGGAAATAATAATAATAATAATAATAATAATAATAATAATAATAATAATAATAATAAATATATAATTATATGTGACGAAATATAAAAATAAAAATAAATAATTAGGGATATAAGCTTTTAACAATCACAAGTGTTTTCGGTTCTTGTTTGCCTCTAATTCTTGTTAAGACTATTTTCAAAATATAAAAATAATAATAAGAAATAAAAATAAAGGAAATTGAAAAGAAATGAATTGATGGTCATAAAAATCGATGCAATGATGATCAAAATAAATGAAAAAAAAACGAAAAAAAATTGATTGATGGTCATAAAAATCAGAATAATGGTGATCAATTAAATAGAAAAGAACACCGAAGAAATGAATCAATAGCAATAAGAATCGGTATAATTGTGGCCAATTAAAAGAAAAGAAACCAACAAAAATAGATTAACGGTAATCAATTGACAATTATTCTTTTGTCTTTTGAAATCTATACCCAAAAGTCTATAAATAGTCGGCCACAAGAAGACAAAAAGGGGCACAATTGAAAACACAAATTGAGAGCACATAAAAAAGAGAGAGATTAGTTCGGTATAATTTGGCCAATTAAAAGAAAAGAAACCAACAAAAATAGATTAACGGTAATCAATTGACAATTATTCTTTTGTCTTTTGAAATCTATACCCAAAAGTCTATAAATAGTCGGCCACAAGAAGACATAGGGGACAAAATTCGAAACATAAATTGAGAGCACATAAAAAATAGAGAGATTAGTAGGCAAAAGAGAAGAAAAAATCTGATTTGAAACAATCGGTCTAGCAAAACAACAATTAAGGAGTAAGGTATCATTTTTCTTATCTTTTTTTTTTTCTTCTAATTTTCTGCTTATTAGTCTTTTGTTTTTTTTTTTTGCATCTTTTTTAAATATATTTTATTTCGCTTTCTATTTTTTTTCCTGTTTGTAAAAAGTAAACTCATGTGTTAAGCTTTTATTTTTTAAAGAATCGTTTAATCCTAAAATTGTTTTCTTTACAGCACAAAAATAATAATAAAAAAATATAACCAATTGATATTTATAGGCCGAGAAAATAAATTGCACCATATTGTAATATAATATTCATAATATGTCTTTATAACTAAAAAAAAAATCATAACAACAGATAAATGTTTTTACCTTTAGGATTAGAATTAATGGTCTCGGCCGTCGGATGAAATTCCTCCTCGCTCGCCGCGCCATATTACTCACTCTCAATCGTGGGTGGCCTTTGTGTCGCGACATATCCGACAACGTACGAGCAAATAATTTAACAGATTATTTCACCGTCGTGTCCATCTGTCTCGTTCACATACCGCCATATTACGTTATTTTTTTTAAAGAAAAATTAATTTTTTTTTCTTTACTTTTAAACAGATGTAGAAGATATAATCCATGAATAAATATTATTATTATTATTATTAT
>NC_021164.2:16447283-16448906 GCF_000331145.2 Cicer arietinum | reverse complement strand
GGGTTTATGACATGATTGATAAGTCACAAACAAAAGAAAAATGTGATTGATCTAAAGAAACTCTTTGAAAGATTCAGAAAGTTCAAGCTAAAATTTAACCCCTTCAAATGCACTTTAGGCGTACAGTCGGGGAAATTGTTAGAATTTTTGGTTAGTCATAAAAGAATAGAGGTTGACCCCGATAATCTTCGAGCCATTTTGGAAATGCCTCCCCAAAGTACAGAGAGAGAGAGGTTCGTGGTTTTCTTGGGAGACTAAATTATATTTCAAGATTTATATCAGAACTAACTGCCACTTGTGAATTGACCTTTAAACTTTTACGGAAAAAATCAAACAGTTGTGTGGAACGAATAATGTAACATAAAAACATAAAAAAGTTATTTAGAAAAAGGTTGTAACATACAAAGATTGACATGGGATGTTGTTGTTGCCACTACACGGGTATCGCACCTCGATACGCACTTCAATTGGGGCAACCCCTTTTTCCCTAATATATGCGATTGAGGTTGTGCTACCCATTGAAGTAGAAATCCTCTTGCTAATGATATTAATGGAAGTCAAACTAGAGGATTCGGAATGGGTATAAATATGTTTCGATCAATTGAATTTAATTGAAGAATAAAGGTTGGCGGCCTTATGCCATGGGCAATTATATCAGAGAAGACTGAAAAAAAACGTATAATAAAAAACACGACCTCGAGAATTCCGGGAAGGAGACCTGGTGCTATAAAAAATCTTACCCATTCAAAAGGATTTTCATGAGAAATGGACTCCCTAACTATGAGGGCCCATACGTCGTGAAGAAAGCTTTCTTAGGTAGGGCTTTTATCCTCACAAATATGGATATAAAAGATTTAATCCTCCCTTTAAACTCATACACCGTAAAAAAATATCACACTTAAGTAATGAATACTCGCTAGGTTGAAAACCTGAAAGGGAGACCTTGACAAAAATTAGGGTACACAAAAAATATTTGTTGGGTTGAAAACTCGAAAGAGCGGCCTGAGAGAAGAAGAAAAATAACAAAAAAAATAAAAAAACAAAAAATATATAGTCGTAAGGATAGAATCGACAATATGGATCAAACTATGGCATGAGAAGTATTGGAAAGTAAAACATATACCATACCTCGATATAATGAATTGCAATAAAATCGGATATAGTATAGGTTGTTTACAGTATAAGGCAGACAACAACATGAGATCCAACTTCACATCACAATATTAATTCTTCTTCTTCAAAGAAAATAGAAAGAACGAAAGAAAAGGAAAAATAGAAGAGGAAAAAAAAATAAAAAAAAAGAGATAAAAGATATCACGTTAAAAAAAAAAAGTATAAGTATTTTTTCTCATTCATGATTTGAATGGTCGTGTCCAATAAAAATATTAATAAAAACCGACATATTCATTCATTCATTCATGAAATTTTGTAAATTTAAAGCCGAGAAAATGACCCACATGTTGAAGCCGGGAAAACGACTCGCACCCAGAAACCGAGAAAACGACCCGCATGTTGAAGCCGGGAAAACAACTCGCACCCAGAAGTCGAGAAAACGACCCGCATGTTGAAGCCGGGAAAATGACTCGCACCCCGAAGCCGAGAAAACGACCCGCATGTTGAAGC
>NC_021164.2:16442533-16443263 GCF_000331145.2 Cicer arietinum | reverse complement strand
AGTTGTGTTTCCTTACACCCTTGTTATGAAATCGATTTCCCAATCGATTTACTCAGTCAAAAATCAACTTTTGTTGATTTCTTGTGTTCCAAGCAATATGTTCCAAGTGTGTAGGATTGGATTGTTGTTCCTAAAATCTTGCTCAATTCAAATATTAGATTTATCATATGATGTATGAACATTGTATGTTTGTTAATTATGTCAAAATTAGGATTCAAAGGACTAAAGTCCAACAATCTCCCCCTTTTTGGCATAAATGACAATCATACAATTTTAACTTGAGCAATTCAGAACATAACATAAACAACATTTCATAGCATCATATATGTACCATTATTGGATAAAAAAAAACAATGTATCAGATCAGAGCATAATAGTACAAGTGCTATTTATCAAAATCAGAGTATTATGAGTATTATTACATTATTAAGTATCAGAGCAAGATCATCAATGTAAAATAATATAACAACAAGTATTATCAAGTTATAATTTTTCTCCCCCTTTGTCAGTTAAGGCAAAAAGGCAGAAAACAATTCCTCCCCCTATGTTAAAGAACATAATCATTGGGGTTGAAATAATATAACATAGTATATCAGAGCAATGAAATTCATATGTATCAAGTCAAAAACAATCATAGCAGTTAATGAGCATATCAAATGATTAAGCTAAATGAAATAAAAGTTTTAAATTCAGTATAGATCAAATGATTACAACAAGTCATAGCAAAACA
>NC_021164.2:16441574-16442514 GCF_000331145.2 Cicer arietinum | reverse complement strand
ATCTATGGGAGAGGTTGAGACTGCTGTATTACCCTCAGCTGGTGTCTCCTCAACGTGAGTCTCAGGGTTATCTAGGGGATCCGGGTTAGGTTCTTCTGCTGCTTGTCGACCAATATCTGTGATGTCTTCAAACGACATCTTGATGCCTAAGTGTGCTTGAATCGCATCCACATCCTGAACAACTGAGTTCAAGGATGCTTGTAGAGTCCTTAAACTAGCTTCCAATCTGGACTGAGATGCTAGCACTTTGGCATTGTGTGCCATTTGAGCTTCAATGAATTCCATTATTTTGGCAACAAAATCAGGAGTGGCTGGTGCAGTGACAGGTTGAGGCTGAGGTTGTGGCTGAGGCTGTGCTGGTTCAACAGCAGCTTGAGGTCTTATCCATATTCCGTGTAACCTTTTCAATTGCATTTGATTCACAATTGATTCTCCAAATACCAGAGTGGTTTTGTGATCAGCTGTGGGTAAGGCAACATAAGCTTGCTTTGAGAAGCTTCCAGCATGTGCCTTAGCACAATCCAACTCCAACTCATCCTTAGCTCTTTAGATAAGCCCCATAACAGTATTATGTCCAACTTCTGGACTACTGCATGGTTTCCTGATCTTGGTACCAGCATACGAGTAAGTGTATACATCAACATCTTATGTTGAACCTTCATTTGACCAATGGGCAATGAAATAGATTCAACGAACCCATCGACCATCAGGTCTTTTACTGCTGTATGCCTATCAAGAGTCTCTTCCCAACCTTCATCAGCCGTGTCAGCTTCCGAGCTTCCATCGATAGACTTGCCGTAAAATGGCAATCCTGACAAGGTAGAGAAATCATCAAATGACATAGCAATCCTTTTTCCTATAACTAGAGCAGTAAACCCTTCTTCAGTCAACTTGAAAGTAGAGTAAAATTCCCTTATCAGCCTTGGGTAACTATCAAGTG
>NC_021164.2:16428236-16435898 GCF_000331145.2 Cicer arietinum | reverse complement strand
GTATTAGCCAAGTGTTATTGAGAGTTCTTTTGTATATCAAGAATATTCAAAGTGTTTAATCGATTGTTATTGAAAGAATGATTGAAGACGGTTTATATAGTTTCTGAAAAACATCTTAATAAATTGATTTGCCAATCGATTTCTTAAAGTAATAAAACCGGTCTAATCGATTTGCCAATCGATTATCGTGTGTCTTGTTTTTCTTGAATCTTGAAACTACGTAAGCCAATCGATTTACCAATCGATTCTTTAAATATCATTTTTCAGTGATTATGTTAAGACTTATATGCATCGATTTCGTAATCGATTGCAGATGTTATGTTCAAAGTAAAACACATACCAATCGATTTCGTAATCGATTTATTAAGTCTTCATAATCGATTAACAAATATTCAGAATCGATTTGGCCACAAGCTCAGAGTTCACTGTGATTTCAAAAAGTTCTTTCAATCGATTTGCCAATCGATTGTGTTTAAGTCAGTGACTCAGCTATTTTGATGTTAATCGACGTGCCAATCGATTTGTATGTATTTGTCTGAAAACGTTCTTACCTGGGGTTTAGTTCAATCGATTTCCCAATCGATTGCAACCAAACTTAACTTGATTGAAATTTCACACAATAGATTGTCCAATCGATTGTGTTTGTCACAGGGAAAGTTATTTTGCAAATAGTATTTAAGCAATCGATTTGCCAATCGATTACCCTCAAAACTGGAGTGTCACTGTGACTTGTACAATCAATTTCCCAATCGATTTATTTCAATCAGGTTTACTTTGTGAAATGTATAATCGATTTGTCAATCGATTAGCCTGTAAAACAGGGTGCCACTGACTTGTGCAGTTTTCATTTCTAATTTAGTCAGTCGATTGCCCAATCGATTATACCATCACAAACAGTTGTGTTTCCTTACACCCTTGTTATGAAATCGATTTCCCAATCGATTTACTCAGTCAAAAATCAACTTTTGTTGATTTCTTGTGTTCCAAGCAATATGTTCCAAGTGTGTAGGATTCGATTGTTGTTCCTGTAATCTTGCTCAATTCAAATATTAGATTTATCATATGAATGTATGAACATTGTATGTTTGTTAATTATGTCAAAATTAGGATTCAAAGGACTAAAGTCCAACACGTCGTAGGGTGTTAATAATTTCCTACTAGTAATCGACTCCCGAATCCAAATTTTTGGTTCAAAAATATTATTTTAGGTTTTATCCAATTTTTCCTTTAATAAAAATAAAATTGGTGGCGACTCCTTTTTCACGGACAAACCGGACGCGACATATACTTTTTTAGAAAATTCTTAGCGGATAAGAAAATTTGTTTCCAAGAAAATAAATACTTTTATAACTAATTTATGATATCACGTTCTTCTAAATACACATGTAAAAATTCAACTTTATTTCTCAATGAAAACAATGTAATCTCAATGAACTTAACATAACTATAATTTCTTAATTTAATTCCAAAAACTTATTAGTACTAATAAGGTTTTCATACAAAAATTCGTTTCTAATTAAATAAGTAAAGTACAATACAAATTACAACTCTTAATTCTCGTTATCAACTATCAGAGCGGGGTTTCTCCCAAATTTGAACTTCAAGACTCATTAACCTATAATAACTGCGATTTCGCAAACTTAGGGCATAACTAGTCAAACACAAACAATGAAGGAGGTGAGTTTTGAAATCATGTTAATAGTATCGTATAAGTAAGGAGAACACGCAAACAATTATAGTACAATTTGATCCGTTGTCGCACACGGGTCAAATACAATTGATAAAATGTAAATAGAGGTAATAACTCGAATCGTTTCGCAAGGACTTCTGATATGCTAATATAACCGAATTGAAAATTAAAATTAAAAAGGGGTTTTTAGATTTTTGATTTAACAGATGATCAAAACGATTAATCCACTTATTCGAGTTTCTGACCTATCACAGATTCTATCGATGAGTTTAATTTATAATTTGTGATTCTATTCTTATTTGACTACAGAATTGATCAAACAAGCGTAATCAATCCTATGTGAATTTGGTTTCTTTGGTTGGATTAAGCATCACAATCATCAAAATATTACAATTAACGATCAAGCGTCGCAAAATTATAATTTAATTAAATTAGAAATCGAAACCAAATTTTGTCGAATAAATTTAATCAATCCTATTGAAATTCAATTTAAGCAATCAAAATATCAATATAATCAAATAAACAAGAATAGAATCATGAATCGAAATTGACGGTGTAACCTGAATCTCAAGGTGTTGATGAAACTCTGAACTTGTGAATTAATCTTATAAAATTAGTCTTCCATGAAATTAAAATAAAATTGTTTATTTCTTGTAGCAATTTGAATCTTAATTTTTCCGTTTTTAGAAAAGAAACAAAACTGCCAATATATAGTACTTGATATTGAGCTTTAGGGTTTCAAAACAAGTGACCTGCTAATTAAAATTATTACAAAAATCCAGATTAGGAAATCTGCAATTTAGACCCAGCAAAGTTTGGAATTGGTCTTTTCTTCCAACACAAAAGTTGTAGCTCAGATATTTATTTTTCCAACGCCTACTCGTATGCGCCAATCTGATATCCAGAGCTCAAGTGATGACCTACAGAGCGAGAAAGAGTGAAAATATAAATAATAAAATTAAAATGCAAATAATAAAATTATAATTCAAATTCGACCCAAAGTTTAGAAACAAGCTAAAAATATTAATCTAAGCTATAAAGAGCTTTTAAAATACCAAACTAAAAAACTAAAAACATGTGCCCAAATGCTATGATCAAATTCTCCCAAACTTAAACTTTTGCACTCCGAGCAAAACAATGCATGTGATTCAAAATATTCTTATGAATGCAAAGTGGTGAGAGAAAAAATATTTCTAGCTTAAGGCAAACATGAATAGTTTTGTTATCACAACCAAGACAAACAAGAGGACAAATTAACTACAGAATGCATCATAAGTGATAGAGTCCTCCCAAGATATAAAATTCTCCCAAAGTGTTTGAGCTACTGTTTACACTCAAAACACATCATAAAAGCTAGCACTACCATAGGCTTGACAAGCCTCTATAATCTATATTTGAAACACATGCAGATAATGATCAAAAAGTCTTTATTTAGGTTGTAACGTGCCCAAGGTAAGGGTGAGATAATCCTAAGGAGACTATGATAAAAGAGTAATGATTAAGAGAAAAAAACAACATTAAGAAGTAACTCGACAAAACATCATTGACTTTTATTTTCATACTCTATTTGCTCGCAACACAACCATTTGTCCTCATATATATATATATATATATATTTTCTTTTTCTTTTTTTTTTCTTTTCTTTTTTCATAACCCTCAAATTTAAAAAAAAAAAAACAAGTTGAGCACTCCTATACTTATGTAAGGAAAAACTCCTTTATCCCCCAAGATTGAGGCAATTCATTGTTTTTCACTTTTTGACTTGTAATAAGCTATATAACAAAAAATGGGGTAATTAGGCTCAAAGGGGCTTAAACAAATGGATAATTGTAGGGTAGACTTATTTGGCTGGTAGCTTAAGTAGAAACAAATACCTAGATCATTTCAATATATGCATGCAGACAAGAATCAAGTCAAGTTTTGGCTTAACTAGCAATCATGAGTGAGATAACACACAAGAAAAAAAAAGATGGAAAAATGTATTCCATTCTTAATAAGGCTCAAAAATCTCACAAAGGTTAATGACTTATCGCAAATGATATACAATTTAGCATTTTAATCCAATTTATTTTATAAAGAATGCAAAAATAGTATCCAATCATGTCAGTCCAAACAAACTCTCAATATTTACAACAATAAAATCTGATGAAAAAACATGCAATGCAATGTCCATCTTTATTTATTTTATTTTAATTTTTTTATTTTTTAAAATATAACAAATAAAATCCTAAATAATACCCCCACACTTAAATTACACATTGTCCTCAATGAAAGTAACAAGTATAAAAAAAGAGTAAGGAAAGAGAGCTCCCTGTTTAAACTTCAGCATAGGTGGGCTTTTCCAAGGAGAGTTCTTCTATGGTAGCATCTTCAAGCACAGAGCTCTCATGGAATAGCTTGAGGCGTTGTCCATTTATTTTGAACATTTTTTCGGTGTTTTCACTTTTTATTTCCATTACACCATGAGGAAAAATGTTAGTAACGACAAAAGGGCCAATCCACTTCGATCGAAGTTTCCCAGCCATAATTTTCAAACGGGAGTTGAACAACAAAACTTTTTGGCGAATGGAAAATTTCTTCCTACAAATCATCTTATCATGCAAGTACTTAGTTTTCTCCTTATAGATGCGAGAGTTCTCGTAAGCTTCAATTCTAAGCTCTTCAAGTTGTTGCAATTGAAGCTTTCTCTCCAAACATGCTTTCTCCATCTCAAGGTTACAACTCTTGACCGCCCAATAAGCACGGTGCGCTATTTCTACTTGGAGGTGGCATGACTTACCAAACACAAGTCGATAAGGGGACATTCCTATTGGTGTTTTGCAGGCTGTTCTATGAGCCCAAAGAGCTTCTTCAAGTCGGTGGCTCCAATCTTTCCGGTTTGGCTGCACCATCTTTTCTAAGATCTGTTTGATTTCCCTATTTGAGACTTTAGCTAGCCCATTAGTTTGGGGATGATAAGGTGTAGAAACTCTATGCACAACCTCATACTTCTGAAGCAAAGCTTCCATGGTGCGGTTGCAAAAATGAGTGCCTTAATCACATATGATGGCTCGGGGTATTCCAAACCTGCAACAACTTTAGAATCAAACGCTTTATTGCATTTGTCATCGAATGTGAAACTGACATCTCTTTGCAGCAAATTTGACAGTGGAAGAGCTCTCTTGCTGAAATCCTTGATAAATCGCCTGAAAAACTAATCATGCAGCATTGAAAAGTGCCAGAAGCATTGCATAGGCCAAAGGGCATCCTCCTATAGGCAAATGTGCCAAAAGGACAAGTTAACGTAGTCTTTTCTTGGTCCTCTGGTGCAATATGGATCTGAAAATAACCAGAAAAACCATCAAGTAAACAATAATGTGACTTACCAGCCAACCGTTCAAGCATCTGATCAATGAATGGTAAAGGAAAATGATATTTTCTAGTTGCCTGGTTTAGTCTCCTGTAATCGATGCATAACCTCCAGCTGTTTGGCACTCGTGTGGGGATAAGTTCATTATTTTCATTTTTAACCACTGTGAAGTTTTCTTTGGGACTACCTGCACCGTACTCACCCATTGACTATTAGAGATGGGGTATATAATGTCTGCTTGCAAGAGCTCGGTCACTTCTTTTTTTACAACATCCAGAATTAATGGGTTAAGTTGCCTTTGGGGTTGCCTGACTAATTTTACCCTGTCCGCTGGTAGTATCCTATGCATACAAATGGATGGGCTGCTAATACCAGGAATATCAGACAAGGTCCGACTGATTGCCTTCCTGTGTTTTCTCAAAATCTGCAACAACTTCTCTTCCTGTTCATCTTTAAGTTTGGCAGAAATAATCAGAGGTAACTTGCCACTTCCTTCTAAATAAGCATATTTCAAATTTTCAGGAAGTGGTTTAAGCTCTATAGTCGGTGGTTGTTCAATGGAAGGTACAACACCAGTGGCCGAAGCTAAGTCTGCAAAATCAATTATGTTAGTAGAAATATCGATATCAGCACAATGATCAACTTGCAAGGCAGCTTCGATCTCAGCACACACATAGCACAATTGAGTATCTGTACAGAATTCAAAAGTATAAGTATCATCAAAACCAGACAATGAAGGAAAATCAATGGCAAACATATCAAGGTAAGTGTCATCAACCAAATCAGCAAGCAATTCAATTTGAAAAATAGAATGCTCTTTCACGGGGTGTTTTGTAACGCCCCGTTTTTCAAAGCGAAGGTGTATTTTTTTTCAAAAGAAATTAAACTAAAACAGAGAAATAAACGAGGAAATGCCTTTGGATAAATAATTAAGTCATTATAATTTACAAGCAGCGGAAAAGTTTCTCCAAATATAAATCCAAAGCATTTACACAACAACAATGGTACATGGAACCCATTCAATTAAGATGTCAAACTGACAATATTAGTATAAGTACAGTTTTCCAAATTAAAATACTCCAACCCAAAAAGAATGACGTCTAGTCCCTATACATCAACCTAATCTGATCATCCTACCAAAAACTATACACCCTGAGTGATCTCCACGCGCCCCGTGAGATCCTCCTAACGTAGCAGCAGTCAAGCGTTCCCATTTCCATTCCCGTCCGTCGGGTACGAACCGGTAGGATCGTCCTGACTCTCGTCTGAGGGCAAAACCCAGATTTCCACAATAATTGTAAAGGGTCACCAACCGAAATTAACAGTTAACACATAACATTTATGTTTTTAAATGCTCAAAATAACTTTTCAACTAAGCATGCACCTTAAAAAGATTTCTCATATGCTAAAAGTTCATGTAATGCTTGCCGATTAAAAATGAAATCAAAATGAAGTTCTCAAACAACCAAGTAATACATAACTGACCAAAGCATTGATAAATCAATTGAGCAATCGATTATCTAACTCAAAATAAGGACTTCTGCTGAGCCAATCGATTGCCAAATCGATTTGATCAGTTCTGCTGATTTCCTGCATGACCAAATCGATTTCTAAGTCGATTTTGTCAGTTTTGTTGAGTCCCTGTGTTGCCAAATCGATTTCCAAATCGATTTTGGCAGTTTTGCTGAGTTCCTGCCTCTCTGCCAATCGATTTCCAAATCGATTTCTTAAAAGATTTTGAAAGACATATTTATACAATCGATTGGCAAATCGATTAGGTTAAAATAGTGAACTTCCTGCAACTCATCCAATCGATTGGGAAATCGATTTCCCTGCTTATTCTTCCAAAAATACTTAAACTAATTCAATATCATTCATACACAATTCCACATCTTAACACTTAGCAATGATAACGCAATCGCTACAACATCATGAGTTTCGAAATAGTATTGCAATCAAACATGCTATCACCAAATTCCAAAACATAACACTTAACACTTATAACACAATTACTACAACATCATGGGTTTCGAAATGGTATTGCAATCAAACATGTTATCACCAAATTCCAAAACATAACACTTAACACTTATAACACAATTACTACAACATCATGGGTTTCGAAATGGTATTGCAATCAAACATGTTATCACCAAATTCCAAAACATACACTTAACACTTATAACACAATACTACAACATCATGGGTTTCGAAATGGTATTGCAATCAAACATGTTATCACCAAATTCCAAAACATACACTTAACTTTACCGAGGTGCCACCTATCACGGGTCAGCACGATTTACTAAAAGAAAAAGCGTACCGCCTATCACAGGCCAATACAGTTTACCGAGGTTCCACCTATCACGGGTCAGCACAACTTACTAAACGTAAACCGTAAATGTGCCACCTATCACGGGTTCAGCACAATTTACCAAAATGAAATGCATGGGCATACACAGACTTCATCCACAACAATCGTTACGCAAATGCAGATATTAAAAGATTCCCCATTTTTAATACTCATTTGACTTAAACGATTTTCACAACCAACATTAAGCAAACAGAAATATTAAGAGATTCCCCATTCTTAATACTCTTTTAACATAAACGATTTTCCAAA
>NC_021164.2:16413824-16427837 GCF_000331145.2 Cicer arietinum | reverse complement strand
TTTTTCCTTCTTTCCTTTATATATCATTTCCTTTTCCTTCCTTCTAATTTCCTTTCTTTCTTTTTCTCTCCAAACCAACATATATATATATATATATATATATATATATATTAATTGTAACTTAACAAATATCTACATATTTATTAAAATTACCATTTCACCCGTAACCCATTAAATTCCTCGTAAAAGATTCACCGCAGTTAATTTAATTTATTTATCGACGAGTAATTCTAATCGGCATCAAAATATCTTTTTGATCATATAAACTCCAAAATATTATTATCTTTGGCTAAAAAGCCTCCGAGCCAAAATCCAAAATACATAAAAATACATAAAATACACTTTAAAATTATGGGTCTTACATGTTTCATAGCATCAAAGATGTTAAATTTTACAATGCTATCACCAAATTCCATGGATAGAGTTCCAGCATGCACATCAATTTTTGTTCTAAAAGTTTTCAAGAATGTAAAAGTTCCAGCATACCCTCCATGTTCAGAATGTAAAAATCTGCAGGAAATATCAATTCATTAACTCGAACAAGTACGTCCTCCACAAGTCCAGCGGGAAGAGCATTGCTCCTGTTCTCCAATTGAATGGTAACACATGTACTCTATAACGGTCCAAGAGCAAGAGAGTTAAAAATTGATGTAGGCATAACATTAATGGAAGCTTCTAAATCTAACATAGCATTTTCAAATGGACTATTGCCTATGGTACATGGAATGGAAAAAGTTCCTGGATCTTTGCATTTCTGAGGCATGGGATGAATGAGGGCTGAAAAATTTCACCCCATGTTTACTCTTTCATTACCTTTTAATTTTCTTTTGTGTATGCACAAATCTTTTAGAAATTTTGCATATCTTGGAATCTATTTAATTGCTTCAAGAAGGGGAATGTTCACTTCCACCTTCTTAAATGTATCCAAGATCTCGTTGTCCCTATCTGCCTCTTCCATTTTCTTAGTCTTCACCGCCCTTTGAGGAAACGAAAATTGTATATTTTGCTCAACATCAACAGTTTCAGATATCAAAGTATCCTCAACAACCTTGTTATTTTTCACTACAGTTTCAGGTACCTTTGGTATTTCAACACATTTCCATACCTCAATGTAATTGAACTGACATTGGGAGCATTTGGATTTACTACTGACTGTGCATGCAATTGGTTTGACCCTTGAGGCTGCAATTAATTGATTGAAGTGGCTAGCTGACCAATCTTTGTTTCCAAATTTTGAATGGTGGAATATGTTCTTTGTTGAAATTGGAGATTCTGGACAGCCATCTGTTTAATGAGGTCCTCTAATGAAGGTGCATTGTTTTGCTGTTAAGGAATATTTTGTTGTTGTTGCCTAGGTTGCTGTTGTGCAGATGAATTCCCCTATCTCAAGTTGGGATGGGTTCTCCAACCAGGATTGTACCTATTAGATGATAGATCATAGTTGGCTTGAGGATTGTATATATTTGCTGCATATGGTTGAGGAGCATCAGCAATTGGATCTTCTTGTAATGTAGGACATGAATCTGAAGAATGCTCTAGAGAAGTGCAAATACCATAAACCAGTGCTTGGGTTTTACCTATTGCCAATTTTTTTACTAAAGATGTAAGCTCATCAAGTTTTCCTTCTAAATTCTTGTGGGAAGAAGCTTGAATTTCATTCACACCCTTTGTCAACACTATTGAATTGCTTCTAGTTGTAAATTGATGAGAATTAATGGACATGTTCTCAATCAAAGCCCTTTCCGCTTCTGGGGTCTTATCAACAAGTTCTCCCCCACTAGCAGCATCCAAAATGCTTCTATCCATAGATAACAAGCCTTCATAAAAATATTGGATGAGCAATTGTTCAGAAATCTGGTGATGAGGACAGCTTGACACTAATTTCTTGAATCTCTCCCAATACTCATGTAATGATTCCCTGTCAATCTGCCTGATGCCACATATTTCTTTTCTGATTGAAGCAGCTCTTGAGGCAGGGAAGAATTTTTCTAGAAACAATATCTTGAGATCATTCCAACTTGTAATAGAACCTGGTTGAAGGTAGTATAGCCAGTCCTTGGTAGCATCTTGGAGTGAAAATGGGAAGGCTCTCAGCTTAATGTGGTTTTCTGTGACTTCTTGAGGCTTCATGGTAGAACACACAATATGGAATTCCTTCAAGTGTTTGTGGGGATCCTCACCTGCAAGACCATTAAACTTTGGAAGCAAGTGTATTAAACCAGATTTAAGTTTAAATGGTACACTAACTTCAGGATATATGATATATAATGCATTATAATTGACATTAGGTGCAACAAGTTGTCTTAAAGTTCTATTATTCGCATCAGCCATATTTTGCAACAAGTTGTCAATTTCAGTATCTAACTCTAACTCGTTAACACTACCAGCTCTATTAAGTCTACGACGTAATTCAAATGTCCTATCTATTTCAGGTTCAATAGAATGAAGATTCACAGAACTATCCCTAGTCACGCATCATCATAACAATGCAATACAAAATTGAAGTGAAAAATCGAAAACCCTATCAACTAAAATCCAAAAAATATAAAAACAATTCCACAATTTTTTTAAAAATCAAATAATGTCAACGCAATTTTTTTTGGAATTTTTGGAGAATTTGAAAATTCAACAAAATTCAAAAAAGGGTCTAAACGGAGGAATTTGGGAGCAATCCGAGACAGTCGCCTAAAAACAGGGTTAATATTATTATCAGGGAGTCCCCGGCAGCGGCGCCAATTTGACATGCTGCTGCACACGGGTCAAATACAATTGATACAATATAAATAGATGTAATAACTCGAATCGTTTGGCAATGACTTCTGATATAATAATAATAACCGAATTGAAAATTGAAATTAAAAAGGGGTTTTAAATATTTTTGATTTAACAGATGAGCAAAACAATTAATCCACTTATTCGAGTTTTAGATCTATCACGTATTCTATCAATGAGTTTAATGTCTAATTTGTGATTCTATTCTTATTTGACTATAGAATTGATCAAACAAGCGTAATCAATCATATGTGAATTTGGTTTCTTTGATTGGATTAAGCATCACAATCATCAAAATATTACAATTAACGATCAAGCGTCGCAAAATTATAATTTAATTAAATTAGAAACCGAAATCAAATTATGTCAAATAAATTTAATCAATCATATTGAAATTCAATTTAAGCAATCAAAATATCAATATAATCAAATAAAAAAGAATAGAATCATGAATCAAAATTGACATTGTAACCTGAATCTCAATGTTTTGGTGAAACTCTGAACTCGTGGATTAATCTTATAAAATTAGTCTTCCATGAAATTAAAATAAATCTGTTTATTTCTTGTAGCAATTCGAATCCTAATTTTTCCTTTTTTAGAAAAGAAACAAAAATGCTAATATATAGTACTTGATATTGGGCTTTAGGGTTTAAAAACAAGTGACCCGCTAATTAAAATTATTACAATAATCCAGATTACGAAATCTCCAATTTAGACCCAATAAAGTTCGAAATTGGTCTTATCTTCCAACACAAAATTTGTTGCTCAGATTTTTATCTTTCCAACGCCTTCTTATATGCGTCAATCCGATATCCAGAGCTCAAGTTAAGACCTATAGAGCGAGAAAGAGTCAAAATACAAATAATAAAATTAAAATGCAAATAATAAAATTATAATTCAAATTCGACCCAAAGTTTAGAAACAAACTAAAAATATTAATCTAAGCTATAAAGAGCTTTTAAAATACCAAACTGAAAAGCTAAAAAACATGTGCCCAAATGCTATTATCAGTATACCGTATCATAATCACACTTCGATATATCAAAATATTTAAGCAAATAGTATTATATTGCAACATCAAAGTCACTCGAGTAAAATAATTATCTCATTATAATGTGTATCAAATCATCTAAGAGTAATTATTATTACTTTTGAAACACATCAATTACAACAAAACAATCATAGGGAAATGCAATGTTATGCATGAGTTAGACTCTACTTCACAATTTGGTACCATTCTAACTATAAAGTACTTGGTTATGAGGCTTGATACTATGCCACCATCCCAGTGGATGGACAATTCAAATTGGCCATGTCCTCATAGATTCTCTTAACTCAACCCGAGACATATATACGCGACAGTCGAGGTAAACATGTGTTGCATGGAAGCTCCTAACATTTGGAGTGCTACCTCCAAGTCACCTAGGAATTCCCCACCCAAATACCTCCTAGGTCGAAAAATCTTGCCTTAAGGCTCAACAGTAGACCGCCACGATCAGACTCATTTAGTTGTATTTCCCCAGAATCCCTAGGCTTGTTAGGCCCTACCTATATGATGACAAAATATTATTCACTTCACAAATTCTCAATATTTATTTTCTCCCCTCGTTGGCGTATGATACTCCATTAAGTCTGTCATCTCAAACACAAATTGGAATCACAATTATTTCATCAATTAATGGGTTACTTCAATATTTTCATCACAAATTTATAACATCACTATCATTAATCACACATGATCATCATTATGTATACGCATCACAAATTTATAGCATCACTATCATCAATCATACATCATCACATAAAATTATCATAACGCATTCATCTTTTATTATCACATCACATAAACTCATATAATCAAAGAAATACATAAAATTAATTTGAAATTCAATATCACAAAAATATCAAATATCATGCATTTAAAGAAATTAAATCAATCAACACCTTACAAATATTTCTATTCTATAATTTAATCCCACAATTTCCATATTTGCACCTTAATTAATTTATCCCTCAAAGGGCTACTACTGTACGTAGATAGCCCTAGATGAATCGTTGGGAAATGCAATTGTCCATTTCATCTCACAATATATTATACTCATAATTTAAACGTTCTTTCACCCCTTACCTTATTTCGACGCTTCCACACGTGAATATCGTGACACCCTAAAACCCAAAATAATATATATAATAACTTATATCATATTTTTATAAAACTTGCAGCAGATAAATAAAAACTCTTCCAAAGTAAAAAGAAACTTATGTGGCTTATTTAGAATATCACATTTATCAAAATACAATCGAAACACTTTAAATTTTTTTCCTCCTATAAAAATAGTGCAATTAAATAAGCTTGATTTAAGTGTAATTACTTAACTTAATTCTAAAAACTTACTACTACTTATAAGGGTTTCATACAAAAGCCGTTTCAAATTTAATAAGTAAAATACAGATTACAGCTCTTATTCCCAGTATCACCTATCAGAGCAGGGTTTCTCCCAAACTTCAACTTCAAGACTCATTAACCTGTAACAACTGCGATTTCACAAACGCATGGCCAAGCTAGTTAAACACAAACAACGAAGGAGGTGAGTTTTGAAATCATGTTGATAATATAATATAGGTAAGAAGAACAAGCAAATAATCGTAATAGAACTGTAGCATTACACAAACATTCCTCAAGAAAATATCACATTAAAAAGTCAAAATCACTCAAGAAAAATTAGTACCTTTCACTATATTCACGACAAAACAATCACAAGAAAATGCAATGCTATGCCACAATCCCGGTGGACGGACAATTAAATTTGGCCATATTCTCATAGATCTCCTCAACTCGACCCGAGACACACATACGCGACGGTCGAGGTAAACGTGTATTGTGTGGTAGCTCGTGACATTTGGAGTGCTACCTCCAAGTCACCTAGGAATTCCCCACCCGAATACCACCAAGGTCTAACAATCTTGCCTTTAGGCTCAACAGTAGACCGCAACGAGAAAGCTCAATCCAGTTGTACTTTCCCAGAATCACTAGGCTTGTCAAGTCTTACCTATATGATGACAAAATAATCTCCACTTCAAAAATTCTCAATATTTATTTTCATTCTTCGTTGGCCTATGATACTTCATTAAGTCTGTCATCTCAAACACAAATTGGAATCAACATTATTTCATTAACTATGGGATTACTTCAATATTCTCATCACAAATTTATAACATCACTCTCATTAATCACACATCATCACATCACATAAAATTATCACAACCACCCATCTTTTATTATCACATCAAATAAACTTATCTAATCAAACATATACATAAAATTCATTCGACACTCAATATCAGAATAATATCAAATACCACACATTTAAAGAAATTAAATCAAGCAACACCTTACAAATATTTCTATTCTATATTTTAATCACATAATTTCCATATTTGCATATCAATTAATTTATCACCAAAAGGGGTACTGTCGTACGTAGCGATCCCAGATTAATCATTGGGAAATACGGTTTTTGTATTCATCTAAATATATATTATACTCATGAATCCAAACACTCTCTCACCCTTTACCTTATTTCGACACTTTCACATACGAATATGATTTCACGGGAAAATCGTCTTTGTTCATTGACTTTTTGTCCTTCAATCGATCTAAGTCCACAATTTATGGGTAAACGTTAAAAATAAATTATGAGAAGACACTCTAAAACTATTTTCAAAATTCGGTCAAGTAAACTTACCATTGTGACACCCTAAATCCCAAAATCATATATATAATAATTTATATCATATTCCTATAAAATTTGCAGCGGATAAATAAAAATAAATTTTCAAGAAAATAAAAACTTTATATTTAATTTAGGATATCACGTTTCTAAAAAATAAAATTAAAAACTTTAAACTTATTTTATCCATTAAAATAGTGAAATCTCGATAAGCTTAATTTAACAATAATTACTTGATTTAATTCTAAAAACTTACTAGTACTTCTAAGGTTTTCATACAAATATTCGATTCAAATTGAATAATTAAAATACAAATTAAAACCCTTATTCCCGGTATCACCTATCAGAGCGGGATTCCTCCCAAACTTGAACTTCAAGACTCATTAACCTGTAATAACTGCGATTTTGCAAACGCATGGCCCAACCAGCCAAACACAACCAACGAAGGAGGTGAGTCTCGAAATCATGATGACAGTATAATATAAGTAAGAAGAACACGCAAACAATCATAATAGAACCATATCATTAAACAAATATTCCATCAAGAAAATATCACATTAAAAGGTCGAAATTACTCAAGGAAAATCAATAGATTTCACTGTAACATCAAATTGTCTAAGAGAAATTATCACCATACATGATACATACTAATAACAACAAAACAATTACAATAAAATGTGATGTTATGCATGAGCTTAGACTCTACTTCACAATGGGGTACCATTCTAACTCTGAAATACTTGGTTAGAAGGCTTGATACTATGGCACCATCCCGGTGGACGGACAATTCAAATTGGCTTTGTCCTCATAGATCCCCTCAACTCAACCCGAGACACATATACGTGACAGTCGAGGTAAACGTGTGTTGCGTGGTAGCTCCCGACATTTAGAGTGCTACCTCCAAGTCACCTAGGGATTCCCCACCCGAATACCTCCAAGGTCTAACAATCTTGCCTTAAGGCTAGACAGCAAACCGCCACGATCAGACTCATTCAATTGAACTTCCCCAGAATTACTAGGCTTGTCAGGCCCTACCTATATGATGACAAAATAATCTTCACTTCACAATTTTTCAATATTTATTTTCTCCCCTCGTTGGCCTATGATACTCTATTAAGACCGTCATCTCAAACACAAATTGGAATCACAATTATTTTATCAACTATGGGGTTACTTCAATACTCTCCTCACAAGTTCACAACATCACTGTCATTAATCATATATCATCATTAAACTCTTCACAAATTTATAGTATCACTATCATCAATCATACATCATCTCATAGGCTTGTCACAAATTTATAACATTATTATTATTATTATTATTATTATTATTAATTTCAAATCATCATAATCACATAAACATATCAAAATGAATTCACTTTTTATTATCACATCACATAAACAAGGCTAATCAAACATATACATAAAATTCATTGAACATTTAATATCACAATAATATCAAATGCCATACATTTGATAAAAATAAATCAAACATCACAATAATATCAAATACCACACATTTAACGAAGTTAAATCAATCAACACCTTATAAATATTTCTGTTCCATATTTTTAATCTCACAATTCCCATATTTTTACATTAATCAATTTATCACTTAAAGGGCTACTGCCGTACATAGCGATCCCCGAATGAATAGTTGGAAAATACGATTTTCCCGTTCATCTCAAATTATATTATACTCATGAATTCAAACATTATATCACCCCTTACCTTATTTTGATGCTTTCACACACGAATATGATTCCATGAGCAAACAGCCTTTGTTCATTGACTTTTTGTCCTTCAATCGATCTAACTCGACAATTTATGAGTAAACATTAAAAATAATTTATGAGAAAATACTCTAAAAACTAAATTCGAAATTCGTTCAAGAAAAATTACCGTAAATCAGAAAATCAATCAATGGATAATATAGCTACTTTTCTCACAGTCGTTTTGGCGTTGGTTTCACTCAAATCGGACTTACGGTGAAGGAGAACGGTGCAAAATAAAGAATTCTACAAACGAAAAAGTCGGATATTTTAGAGAGAAATTGGGGTTGTTAAAAATCTGGAAAATTATGTTTAATGGACTAGTTAAATGAATGAAATAACATACTCAAATTTGGGCGAAAATGGAGAAAGTTTTCTGGACAGTTATCGATCATCGGTGTCAAACGATAGGTTATTGTTGTGTTTCCTTTTTGGTTTTACCGCTGCCCTTCCAACTCCCCTCACTTTTTTGTTTGTTTTATTTTATTAACAATTAGGGTTCACGCATGAGTCAAACCCATTGATCCCTTTATTTATGTTTTTCTTTTACTATTATTATTTTTATTTTGCTAAAATAAAATTAATAATTATTTAATCTACTTTTTAATATTCTTCCAAACACAGTTGTTTTCCAACATTACTAATATTTTATAAATTAGAGTAGTTAAAATAATAAAAAAAAAAAAAAAACATATTACTAATAATTGAAACTCTCACATTCAAAATAATATCTACAATTATACTTATTTCTCATAATACTCGCATTATAATAATACCAACATATTTGAAAATAGTCAAAATTATAAAATAAATAAATATAACATCAATATTTTATATTAATTACTAAATCATAATAAATATATATTATATCACAATGTTATAACAAGTATATAAAAATAAACAAAATCAAACACAATATCAATTCTATCTCAAGATAATTATTTATAAAAAAATAACCAAAAAACAGAAAATAGTTATAAATAATTGAAATATAACTACGTGCATACTTAACATTAGTCAAGCGCACATAAAAGTATTACATTAATTGGGTACACGTATATACATATAAAATCGCATAAAATGTTTTTCTTTAAAATATATATTACACTAAAATACTATTATTTTTAAAAAAATATATCAAATAATGAGATATAATATTTATTATTTATATCGCTCATGTAATCTAGTATTTATAAAACTAACACATCATAGAAATCACCTATATAACGAAAATTAGTCAGAAAATTTATCATCATATATTCTAAAATAATTTTAACATTAAATTAATTATTTAAAATCATACTTAACTAATAAAATAGTTTATTTTAAAATTTACGGTGTTACAACCATGAATCATAAAACCGATCAGTTGATAATATAGGCACTTTTCACACGATCGTTTTGGCGTTTGTTTCACTTAAATCGGACTTACGGTGAAGAAGAACAATGCAAAATAACGAATTCCATAAACGAAGAAGTTTGGTATTTTAGAGAGAAATTGAGATGGTTAAAAATTTGAGAAATTGGGTTTATTTGAATAACTAAATGAGTGAAACAACAAAGTGAAATTTGAACAAAAATGGTGAAAGTTGTCGTGAACATTTATCGGTCACTAGTGTCAACGATAGGGTTGTTGTGTTTCCTCTCTCTTCTACGGCGGCAGCTGCAAGTAGCTCCCTTATTTTATTAGGGTTCACATACATTGGTCAAGCCAATTGGTCCCCTTATTTATTTTATGTTTTACTATTATTATTTTAATTTTTCTAAAACAAAATTAATAGTTACTCAATCTCATTTTTAACACTCCTCCAAACGTCATTTAAGTTTTAAAACATCACTAATATCTCATAACTAACATATGATAGATTATTGTAATTAAAATAATTAATCTTAAAAAAAAAATACATATTACAAACAATTGAAACTCTCATATTCAAAATTATCACTATAGTTATACCTTTTTTTTTTCAAATACTCAAATACTACCATCATTAGAGAATACTCAAAATCACAAAATAAATAATATAACATCAACACTTTATATTAATTGCTAAATCATAATTACATAACAAGTATATAAAAATAAAGAAAATCAAAAACAATATTACTACTATACCAAGATAATTATTAATAAAATAAAAAATTAAAATAAAATATATTAAGAATAAATTAAATATAATAAAGTGCATATTTAATATTAGTCAAACACACAAGAAAATACCACATTAATTACCAATTCACATATACACATAAAATCGCCTAAATGTTATTCTCTAAAATATTTACACTAAAATAGTATTATTTTTAGAAAAATATATAAAATAATAAAATAATATTTATTATTTACATCACTCATTTAGTAAAATATGTACAAGAATAAAATAGTTGTAATATTATAAAATAATTTTAGAACCAAATTAATTATCTAAAATCCTATTTAATTAATAAAATTGTTTATTATAAAATTTGGGGTATTACAAGTACAAATCCACAAGAAAAATTATTTGTTCTTTAACTCCTTATTCTTCAATCGATTTAACTTGACAATTTTTGCGTGAACGTAAAAATTAACTTATGAGAAGACACTCTAAAAACTCAATTTCGAAAATGGGTCAAGGGAACTTACTATAAATCAAAATATCAATCAATGGATTATATGGTCACTCTTTACACGGTCGTTTTGGCGTTGATTTCACTCAAATCGGACTTATGGTGAAGAAGAATTGTGCAAAATAAGGAATTCCATATGTAACACCCTGAACCCAAATTGAAATAAAAAGTAAAATGTACTAGTTTTAAAGAGATTCGCAGCGGTTCCAAAATAGAGTATATATATATATATATATATATTTATACTTTAAGGTTCAAGACGTCACATTCACACTTAAACAAAATGCTTGCATAAAAATTTTCAATAAAAAAACTCTTAATATCGAATATAGTTGATGTTCATTAAATAAATACTTTTGATATAAAAGCAAGTTCTAAACTTAGAGACAATTAATTTCTACCTCTGAATAACCGATAAAAATAACACAATTGATCAATCAAATTTACAAAAATCTAAATTGTTCATAACTCAACAAAATACGAAAAATCACTTCCACCCAGTATCACCTATTCAGAGCGTGGATCCCCAATCGATAACCTGAAATAACTGCGCTCTAGCAAGCGCCAAACACAAGCAACGAGGGGTGAGCTTCGAAAATATGTAATAGTATAAAATAACTGAGAAGAACACGTAAAAATATTAAACACCATATCATATCAAATCACAACCAACAAGAATAATCAAGGTAAAACATTGATACGATCCACAACATCAAGTAAGTAAATACACAAATCAAGTAATGTTATGCATGCTCTTATACTCTAGACTCCTCCTCTTTCATTGGTACCATTCTAGCTCTGAAGTACTTGGTTAGGAGGCTTGATACTATGCCACCACGCAAGTGGACGGACAATTCAAATTGGCCCTGTCCTCATAGGTTCCCTCAACTCAACCCGAGACACATATACGCGACAGTCGAGGTAAACGTGTGTTGCACGGTAGCTCCCAACATTTGGAGTGCTACCTCTAAGTCACTTAGGAATTCCCCATCCGAATACCTCCAAGGTCTAACAATCTTGCCCTAAGGCTCAACAGCAGACCGCCACGATCAGGCTCATTCAGTTGTACTTCCCCATAATCACTAGGCTTGTCAGGCCCTAACTATATGATGACCAAATAATATCTACTTCAAAAATTATCAATAACTACTTTCTCCCCTCGTTGTCCTAACTTACTTACTCCATTAAGAAAACCATCATTGGCACGGGTCAAATTTGTCAATATTCAATTAAACACAATACGCATTTCATGATATTCATCAAGGTGGTAATATCACAAGTCAAGGAGTACACATCGTCATTGCAGATTTCCATAGTCATACATTACATTCAGATTTTATCATCATAATACATCATCTCAAACAATAAAGGGTCTTCACTCACATATAATAAATGTAATACTATATCGTTCACACACATCACATCAATTGCAAGGCAAGTAATTACAATTCATCACATTTTATATCATATATCAATATCAAGGATAGATATAAACATGGCACAAAATGCATCAAATACACAATTCTACAATAATTTAACTATCACACGATCGTCAAAAATTAAATCAAACAGCATCCTATAAAAGTTTCTAATTCACATTTTAACCTCACAAAATTCAAGTTTGCTCATTAGTCAATTATTACTCAAAGGGCTTCTGCCATACGTAGCGAGCCCCGAATGAATTGTGGGAAATACGGTATTCCCGTTCATCTCACTTAATTTATACTCATGCATTCGAACTCACTCTCACCCCATACCTTGTTTGACGATCTCATATGGTATAAGTTGGAGAAGTTTCAGCAACAGTGGAGCAATCTAAAATAATTTATTCGACAGTGGTTCATGGAAAACTCGAAACAATGTTTATGGGCAATCGCGGCGACACTGAAATTCAAAAATAAAAAATGCATCAATGTCGAACATTAACTATCAATATAGGTTCGAAACAGAATAAACGATGAACACGAGATTTGTTGGGAAAATATTTACCGTAGAGCCGATTGAGATGAGTTTTCATGAACGTTGGCAAAACTATAAACGAAGGGTGTAGGACGATGATTTTGATGCATAGATCGTAGAAATGTTCTATGTTGTTTTAGAACAGCTGTTTTAGACCACCACTACCACGATCATAAGGCCTTGCGACTATGTTGAAAGTGAATAAATAATGGTTCAACAACTCGATTCTTCATTCACGTGGCAGTTGGATGAGGGTGATTTTGATGAAGATAATAAATAGGAAGGAGGTGTATTGATCATTTAATCATTGAATAAGAAGCCTTTGATCCGCTTTCTGAGAGCATTGAATCATTCGGTTCGAAAAAGGTGGAAAAAGGTCATAGCACCAGCACCTGAATGCTTACTCTTACTGCTTCAGGTTCATTTATTTTCTTAGGATTGGCTGCCTTGAGGTTCTTATTTGGAGTCATTTGTTTATCACGGAACAAGCCGCCCCTCAATCACTGCCGTAGTTAAAAAAAATAATGGATTTTAATTTACGACAAAATCCTTATTTCAAAACGATATATTACAAGAGTGGCGGTTATGCGCTCATATTATTATATAAACATTAGGTATTAAGTATAAGTGTATATGAGTTAATAACACATAAAATGTTACTATGATTAGGTAGCGATCGGCAAACAAATTTTTAAACGACAGATTGTTTGTAATAACCATTATATTATATAAATTTCAAATTATATATATATATATATATATATATTATCTAGAAAAACAAACGTAAGAGTATATCTTTAAATCTTATCTTATTTTATTGTTATTCTTTTTAAAACATTTTCAATAACTTAATCATTATTTACATATGATAAAAATATATTTAATTATGAAAGATGTGGGTAGCAGTAATAATGGCATATTATAGTTAAAATAAAACATTTTAAAATTAATAAATTTACTTTTAAAATCAAATAAATATATTAATTTTAATAATTTTAAATAAGAAGAAACATAAAAATAAATACGTAAAGAATTATTACATTCCAACAAATACACATATAATAATATAATAATGTTTATAATAACAAAAATAATTTAGGGTATTTTGTTCTCATGATCTCTTATTCTTTTTCTTTATTATTATTATTATTATTATTATTATTATTA
>NC_021164.2:16401335-16413025 GCF_000331145.2 Cicer arietinum | reverse complement strand
TATATATATATATTATCTAGAAAAACAAACGTAAGAGTATATCTTTAAATCTTATCTTATTTTATTGTTATTCTTTTTAAAACATTTTCAATAACTTAATCATTATTTACATATGATAAAAATATATTTAATTATGAAAGATGTGGGTAGCAGTAATAATGGCATATTATAGTTAAAATAAAACATTTTAAAATTAATAAATTTACTTTTAAAATCAAATAAATATATTAATTTTAATAATTTTAAATAAGAAGAAACATAAAAATAAATACGTAAAGAATTATTACATTCCAACAAATACACATATAATAATGTTTATAATAACAAAAATAATTTAGGGTATTTTGTTCTCATGATCTCTTATTCTTTTTCTTTATTATTATTATTATTATTATTATTATTATTATTAATTATTAATTAATGAATTAATTAATTAAATTATACTCTTGTATAGAGGCCTAATCCACAAAACACATCTTGCTCATTTCTTTTAATTTTCTTTTTAAACATAATTTAATTTATAAAATATTACTAATATTTTAAAACTAATATTTTATAAAATCAAGTAATTAATCTTTTTAAAATACATCAATCATTAAGATTCTCATATTCAAAATAATCACTATAATTATACTTATAAATTTTAAATACTCAAATTAAAATACTATCATCATTAGAGAATATTTAAAATTATAAAATAAATAAATATAACATCAAATTATTTATCTACAATAATATTTAATTAAGAAAATAATTTATTATAAAATTTGGGGTGTTACACCATAAATAGAGAAGTTGAGTATTTTAGAGAGGAATTTGGATGATTAAAAATCTGTAAAAATGTGTTTAATTGACTAACTAAATGAGTGAAATAACATACTAAAATTTGAACGAAAACGAAGAAAGTTTTCCATCATAAAAAACGATAGGCTTGTTGTTGCGTTTCCTCTTTGCTTTTACGGCTGTCGTCCAACTCTCGGCCTTTTTATTTTATTTTATTAACAATTAGGGTTCACATATGGGTCCAAACCATTGGTCCCCTTATTTATGTTTTTGTTTTACTATTATTATATTTATTTTTCTAAAACAAAATTAATAGTTACTTAATCTCATTTTTAATACTCCTCCAAACATCATTTAATTTTCAAAACATCACTATTATCTCATAACTAATGTATGATAGATTATTGTAATTAAAATAATTAACCTTTTAAAAAAATACATATTACAAACTACTGAACCTTTCATATTCAAAATAGTCACTATAATTATACTTATTTTTCAAAACACTTGCATTAAAATACTATCATCATTAGAGAATAGTCAAAATCACAAAATAAATAAATATAACATGAACACTTTATATTAATTACTAAATCATAATAAAATTATATAAAATCACAATGCCATAACAAGTATATCAAAATAAAGGGAATCAAACATAATATTACCATTATCTAAAGATAACTATTTATAAAATAAATAAATTAAAATAGACTATAGTATAAATTAATTAAATCATCACTATGTGCATATTTAACATCAGTCAAACGCACATGATAACATCACATTAATTACTCATGCGCAGATACACGTTAAATCACCTAAAATCTTATTCTTCAAAATATTTCACTAAAATACTATTGTTTTTAGAAAAATATATAAAATAATAAAATATAATATTTATTATTTATATCCCTCATTTAGTCAAATATGTATAAGATTAACACATCGTAGAAAATACACATAAAAAAAATTAATCCTAAAATTAATCAACATATATTGTAAAATGATTTTAACACCAAATTAATTAACACATATTTGATGTGGCACCTTAAAATATCATCTTACTGTCACTATTACATTACATCCATTTTTCCATTGATGAGTATTTCAATTATATTCTATATTTTTTGTTTTTACATCAACCTTATAACTGAAACCATCTCTCTCCCAACTCATTGTTGTAACACCCCATATTCTATAATAAACTATTTTATTAGTGAAATAAGATTTTAAATAATTAATTTGGTGTTAAAATCATTTTCGAACATATGTTGATTAATTTTAGGATTAATTTTTTTTTATATATGTATTTTCTATGATGTGTTAATCTTGTACATAGTTGACTAAATAAGGGATGTAAATAATAAATATTTTATTTTATTATTTTATATATTTTTCTAAAAATAATAGTATTATAGTGTAATATTTTAAAGGATAAGATTTTAAGTGATTTTACGTGTATATGCGCGTAAGTAATTAGTGCGATGTTTTCATGTGCGTTTGACTGATATTAATTGTGCACATAATTATATTTTAATTATTTCTAACTAATTTCTATTTTTAGTTATTTATTTTATAAATAATTATCTTGTGATAGTCGTAATAATGTGTTTGATTCCCTTTATTTTGATAAACTTGTTGTTATGGTATTGTGATTTTATATAATTTTATTATGATTTAGTAATTAATATAAAGTGTTGATGTTATATTATTTATTTTGTGATTTTGAGTATTCTCCAATGATGGTAGTGTTCGAGTGTTTTGAAAAATAGGTATAATTTGAGTGATTATTTTGAATATGAGAGTTTCAATTGTTACTAATATTTATTTTTTTTAAAGTTAATTATTTTAATTTATCTAATTTATCACATAATAGTTATGAAATATTAGTAATATTTTGAAAATTATATGATGTTTCGAGGAGTATTAAAAATGAGATTGAGTAACAATTAATTTTATTTTAGCACAACAAAAATAATAATATTAAAACATTAAATAAATAACGGAACCAATGAGCTTGACCCCGTGTGTGAACTTGTGTTAATAAAATGAAATAAAACAAAAGAATAAGAAAGGGAGATAAACTTCAACCGTCGATAACAACAACTAGTCTATCGTTTGGCAACGGTGATCGATAACTGTTCTAAAGAACTTTATCCGTTTTCGTCCAAATTTGAGTATGTTGTTTCACTCATTTACTTAGTTAAATAAACTCACTTTCTCAGATTTTTAACCATCCCAATTTCTCTCTAAAGTACCTGACTTCTCCGTTTGTGGATTTCGTTATTTTGCACCGTTCTTTTTCACCGTAAGTCTGATTTGAGTGAAACCAACGCCAAAACAATCGTGAGAAAAGTAGCTTTATTATCCATTGATTGATTTTCTGATTTATGGTAAGTTTTCTTGACCGAATTTGGAAATTTAGTTTTTAGAGTGTCTTCCCATAATTTATTTTTGACATTTACCCATAAACTGTCGAGTTAGATCGATTGAAGGAAAAATAGTCAAACAACAAAAGTTGTATGATCGTTGAATCTAATTTGTGTGTGAAAGTGTCGAAATTTGGTAAGTGGTGAAAGAGATTTTGAATTCATGAGTATAATATATTGTGAGACGAACGAAAAACCGTATTTCCCAATGATTCATCTAAGGCTCGCTACGTACAACAGTAGCACTTTGAAGTATAAACTAATTAAGGTGTAAATATGGAAATTGTGAGATTAAAATATAGAATAGAAAGATTTGATTGATGTAATTTCTTTAAATGCGTGGTATTTGATATTATTGTGATATTGGGTGTCGAATTAATTTTATGTATATGTTTGATTAGATGAATTCAAGTGATGTGATGATTAAAGATTGATGCATTGTGATACTTTTATGCAATGATGATATATGATTAATAATTGTGATGCCATAAATTTGTGATAAGTTTATCTAATGATGATGATGTGTGATTAATGATAGTGATGTTATAAATTTGTGATGAGAATATTGAAGTAACCCATAGTTGATGAAATAATGGTGATTCCAATTTGTGAATTAGATTTCTTAATGGAGTATCATAGGCCAACGAGGGGAGAAAATAAATATTGAGAATTTGTGATGCGGAGATTATTTTGCCATCATATAGGTAGGGCCTGACAAGTCTAGTGATTCTTGGGAAGTACAACCGAATGACCCTGGTCGTGGCGATCTGCTATTGAGCCTTAAGGCAAGACTTTTAGACCTTGGAGGTATTCGGGTGGGGAATTCCTAGGTGACTTGGAGGTAGCACTCCAAATATAGGGAGCTACCATGCAACACACGTTTACCTTGATTGTCGCGTATATGTGTCTCGGGTTGAGTTGAACGGATCTATGAGGACACGAACAATTTGAATTGTTCGTCCACCGTGATGGTGGCATAGTATCAAGCCTCATTACCAAGTACTTCAAAGTTAGACTAGTACCACATTGTGAAGTAGAATCTAAGCACATGCATAACATTGCATTTTGTTTTATTGTTTTGTTGTGATTGATATGTTTCAAAAGTAATAATAATTTCTCTTACATGATTTGGTGCATATTATAATAAGATGAATATTTTATTTGAGTGACTTTGATGTTATAATATAGTACTATTTGCTTAAATATTTTGATATATTATAATGTGATTATGATACAGTTTATTATGATTGTTTACGTGTTCTTCTTACTTATGTTATACTATTAACATGATTTCAAAATTCACCTCCTTCGTTGTCTATGTTTGACTGACTTGGCCATGCGTTTGGCAAATTGCAGTTATTACAGGTTAATATGTTTTGAAGTTCAAGTTTGGGAGAAACTCCGCTCTAATAGGTAATACCGAGAATAAGAATTGCAATTCGTATTTTACTTTTACTTTTTTTTATTAGAAATGACTTTTCATATGAAAACCTTATAGGTACTAGTAAATTTTTGAAATTAAATTAAGAAATTATAGTTAAGTGAAGTCTATTGAAATTGCATAGTTTTAATTTGAGGAATAAAGTTGAATTGTAACGTGTGTATTTAAAGGAACTTGATATCTTGAACTAGTTACAAATTCTTTTATTTCCTTGAAAACATATTTTATTTATCCACCACAAATTCTTACAAAAATATAGTATAAATTATTATATATATTACTTTTGGGGTTTAGTACAAAAATATAGTATAAATTATTATTTTATTTATCCGCCGAACACAATAACTAGTCTATCGTTTGGCACCGGTGATCGATAATTGTTCCAAACAACCTTCTCTATTTTTGTCCAAATTTTAGTATGTTGTTTCACTCATTTAGTTGGTCAAATAAACTCACCACTGATTGGTTTTCCGATTTATGGTCAGTTTCATTGACCGAATTTTGAAATTTAGTTTTTAGAGTGTTTTCTCATAATTTACTTTTGATGTTTACCCAAAAACTATCGAGTTAGATCGATTGAAGGACAAAGAGTCAAAAAACAAAAGTTGTTTGCTCATCGAATCGTATTCATGTGTGAAAGCATCGAAATATGGTAGGGGTGAGAGAGCGTTTGAGTTCATGAGTATACTGTATTGTGAAATGAACGAGAAAACTGACTTTCCCAAGGATTCATCCTGGGCTATCTACGTACATCACTAGCCCTTTGAGGGATAAACTAATTAAGGTGCAAATATGAAAATGGTGAGATTAAAATATAGAATAGAAATATTTGTAAGGTGTTGATTGATTTAATTTCTTTAAATGTGTGGTATTTGATATTATTGTGATATTGAGTGTCGAGTTAATTTTATGTGTATGTTTGATTAGATGAGTTTATTTGATATGATAATAAAAGATGGATGCGCTGTGATAATTTTATGTGATGATGATGATGTATGATTAATAATTATGATGTTATAAATTTGTGATAAGTTTATGTGATGAGGTATGATTGATGATAGTGATGCTATAAATTTGTAATGAGTTTACGTAATGATGATGATGTGTGATTAACTATAGCGGTGTTATTAATTTGTGATGAAAATTTTGAAGTAACCTCAAATTGATGAAAAATTGTGATTCCAATTTGTGATTGAGATGACGGTCTTAATGGAGTATCATAAGCCAACGAGGGGAGAAAATAAATATTGAGAATCTGTGAAGTGGATATTATTTTGTCATCATATAGGTAGTGTCAGACAAGCCTAGTGATTCCGGACAAGTACAACTGAATGAGCCTAATCATGGCAGTCTGTTGTTGAGCCTTAAGACAAGATTGTTATACCTTGGAGGTATCCGGGTGGGGAATTCCTAGGTGACTTGGAGGTAGCACTCCAAATATCGGGAGCAACCATGCAACACGCGTTTACCTCGACTATCGCATATATGTGTCTCGGGTTGTATTGAGGTGATTTATGAGGACAGAGCCAATTTGAATTTTTCGTCCACCTTGATGGTGGCATAATATGAAGCCTCCTAACCAAGTACTTCAGAGTTAGAATGGTACCACATTGTGAAGTAGAATCTAAGCTCATGCATAGCATTGCATTTTCTGGTTATTGTTTTGTTGTGATTAATGTGTATCGCATGCGAAAATAATTTCTCTTAGACAATTTCATGTTATAGTGAAAGGTATTGATTTTTTTGAGTGATTTTGACTTTTTAATGTGATATTTTTCTTAAGCAATGTTTGTAATGATACGATTCTATTATGATTGTTTGCATGTTCTTCTTACTTGTATTATACTATCAACATGATTTCGAAACTCACCTCCTTCGTTGTTTGTGATTCACAGGCTTGGCCCTGCGTTTGCAAAATCGCAGTTGTTACATGTTAATGAATCTTGAAGTTCAAGTTTGGGAGAAACTCAGCTCTAATAGGTGATACCGAGAATAAGGGTTGTAATTTGTATTTTACATATTAAATTTGAAACGACTTTTTGTATGAAAACCTTATAAGTACTAGTAAGTTTTTAGAAATAAAATAAGTAATTATACTTAAATCAAGCTTATTGATATTGCACTATTTTATAGGAGGAAAAAAGTTTAAATTGTTCCAAGTGTATTTTGAGAAATGTGATATTCTATATAACCCACATAAGTTTCTTTTTCCTTTGAAGAGTTTTTATTTATCTGCTACATATTTGATAGAAATATGATATAAAGTTTAAAGTGTCACATTTCTAAAGTATTTTAACTTTGATGTTTCATTTTTTCTATATTTTAATATTTACAACTCAAATTTCATTTCAAATTGTTTTGCTAAAGGATCTATCATATATTTTTACATGGAAAGTTTGAAAATGTTATCTAATAAAAGATTGGTATTTTTTTTTATTTTTTTATTTTTTATCTTAGAGAAGTATCTTTGGTTTTATATCAAATATGAGCACACAAACAATAACATATCGTGAGGTAACTTGATTTATACAAACTTTAACATAACTCGTGAAACACACCGTCTATTTATTTAAACAGATTTCAGAAGATGATAGAAAATATTAATATATTAATATCAGAGAAATTTTAGTATATGTGTAAATATAAAGCCAAAAATAATTAGTTCAAATAAATATTTTAACATCAAATTTTTAAATCATTATCAGTTATCTTGAATAAATCTAGAAAAAGTGATAAAAAAATTACAATAAACATCATACCAAAGATGATTATTTTTTAGCTTTCTTTAATGTGCATAGGTAAGACCATCTTTCACAATGCATAAGTTTATTTTCCACCATTGAATTATTAAGTCTTGTAATATCTCATTTGATCCAACAATGAAACTTATTTTCCACCATGCATGCTTTAGAAAATGGATATTATCTTCAAAATAATTGTTTCTTTTTAATTGGTGGGTTTTCAATTGATGCAGTTAAAATTTGAGATAACATAAAATTGGATTTAATTTGTATAAATAATCAACATAAAACTTATTTGCATATGTATCCAATCATTACTACAAAAAAATTGACTTATCGTGACACACAAAGTTTGTCACTTAAAGTTAAAAACTGTAAATAAAGGTCAATAATACTTTGAGTGACACTCAAATTTACTGTCAACTTTAAGGGGGCGTCCTGCTACACTTTGAGGATTGTCACTACATGTTCTGAAGATTGTCACTAAATGTTTTTGATTTCTACCTACAATAATGACTGTCACTAAAAACTAGATAATATTAAATAAAGAATGTTCTATTCCTACGGTATTGTGTGTCACTAAAAAGTAAAAAAATATAAATAAAAAATTAATCTGTTCCTACGATATTGTCTTTCACTAAACACTAAATAACTATAAATAAATAATTGATCTATTTCTACGGTATTATCTGTCACTAAAACTTATTTATTAAATTAAATTTATTTTATCTCCCTACTAATTATAATTCTAAATTATTAATATCAGTAAATTAAATTTAAATTTTTAATTTATTTTTAATTTATTTGTATTAACTAATTCCATTGAAACATACAATAAAATATAATTTAATTTTACTAATTCCATTAAAACATACAATAAATAGTTATTTTGCTCTAAAAGATTCAATAAACTTTCAACAGAAGTCAGAATGAGTTTCTTAACATTTATTATGATAAACTGCAAACAAATTTCATGAAGAACAGTCATTATCTTCGTAAACAAAATATTTAGTAAATACTCCAAAAAGTTTTGGATATGGATTTAAAAAGTTAATATTGGAATAAGGAATCAAAATCCAACCAAATCATTAAGTAAGTTGGCTTTATGCTAGACCTTAAATGACTCCTCTGAGCTCTCTAGTTTGGTTTCTGAGACATTCTACAAATAACAGAATTTTACAATAGAGAATCAAAACACCTTTGACAACTTTTGTGCATCAATGACCACAATATAAGAATAGGGAGTAGAACTCAACAAGTATACAAACAGAAAAAAAAAAAAAAAGACTTACAATAATTGAAAATTTGGCTTTTGGCTTACAACAAGACTCAACAAGTATAGGGACCTACTCCCTCAGCTTTTGGCTTCCTCGCGGGTGTTCCTCATATCAATCAAAAAATTTCCCCAATAATCGATGTGCGATCTGTATTAAAAAGGCACAAATAATTGAAACAATGCATCAAATCAGAGTACTCACATATTCATCACATAGTATCAGACTGAACATAAAGAAATCGTTGAGTTTGTGTATCACAAATGAAGAAATCGCTAAGTTGGAATCTGAAATTGAAGGAATCCATTGAAGATGTAATAAAAAAAATAGGGAATTGAAATCGGGAAAACCTTTAACGATTTCTGAGATGAAATAGCGAATTGAAATTAAGAAGACCTTTTGAGCAAATTTGAGAAGAAAATTTTAAGAAGGAAATAGAATGAGAAGAAATAGAACGGGAAAAGAATTCTGAGATGTAAATGGGAAAGAAAGAGAATAAGTGAATATTTTTTTAATGTAAATATTTTAGGTTTTTTTTTAAGTTATCAGATAAATGAGAATATGTGACACCCTATCTGTAGCTAAAAGTAACTATAATGACAAATAAAGATATATCACTAAAAATTGAGTTTTACAATAGATCTTTTTTTCTTGTAGTGCATATTTCATCTTGTAGATATTTGTAGAATTATTTAAATACTAACATTACAAAGTAAAGGAGCACTATAGTCTAACTTAATTGGACCAATGAATAAATATTTTAGTCAAAATAAAAAAATATTCTCTACAAAAATATTGAACCATCTCAACATTATATTAAATAAGTTATATTTAGATAAAGATTAAATTCTTTATATACAATGTAAGCGAAACTATATTTGGATTCATTTTATTTGATTTACCTTGTATATATATATGTATGTACAATATTTTTTTCACACATTGTGATCCTTCGTAACTCGAAATAAAACATTAGTACTCATAGTTGTTTGCAAATGATATCCACTTTAATTAAAAAAAAATTATTCTTGTCATTTACCACAATATTGATTCCACTCTATAAGAATCAAATTGGTTAAAGTACAAATACTCAATAAAAATCTCTAAAATTAATGAGCACCTTCTAAATCACACTCTGAAACCTACAAAACACATTCTCATTCTCCTAATATTCTTAATGCATATTTGATACTCCTTCAAAGCTCGATAGCCCACATGGTACATTCCCAACTCCTAATTTTTTTTTTCTTTCACTTATCTATTGTATTAGAGTTCAAACAAACAATTTATAGTTCAGTAAAAAAAAACGTAATAGTAGTTTATAATATAATCTATTTGAATATACAACAATACCTTTGTGGTCCATCTAAACAAAATGTACCAATCACATATTTTTGTTGATATAAGTTTAAATCTCATGTTCTAATATCATCATTTAGTGTATGTTCCCTTTTCAAATTATATTTTATTTGTTTTCCTGATTTCAAAAGACGAGTCGTGTCTTGATCATATGTAATGTATGTGACACCCTAAACCACAAAATAACATGTATAATAATTTATACTAGATTATTTTAGAAAAATTCGCACCGGATAAGAAAATTTGTTTTCAAGGAAATAAATACTTTTATAACTAATTTAGGATATCAAGTTCCTCTAAATACACATGTAAAAATTCAACTTTATTTCTCAATGAAAGCACTACAATCTCAATGAACTTAACTTAACTATAATTTCTTAATAAGTTTTCTCAAAACCTATTTGTACTTATAAGGTTTTCGTACAGTAAGACATTTCTAATTAAATAACTAAAAGTACAATACTATTTATAACTTTTAATTCCCGGTATCACCTATCAGAGCGGGGTTTCTCCCAAATTTGATCTTCAAGACTCATCACCTAGGAATTCCCCACACGAATACCTCCAAGGTCTAACAATTTTTCCTTAAGTCAACAACAAACCACCACGATCAAGCTCATTCAGTTGTATTTCCCTAGAATCACTAGGCTTGTCAGGCCCTACCTATATGATGACAAAATAATTTTCACTTCACATATTGTCAATATTTATTTTCTCCCCTCGTTGGCCTATGATACTTCATTAAGACCTTCATCTCAAACACAAATTGGAATCACCATTATTTTATCAATTATGGAGTTACTTCAATATTTTCATCATAAATTTATAACATCACTATCATTAATCACACATCATCATCATTACGTAAACTCATTACAAATTTATATCATCTTTATCATTAATCGTACCTCATCACATAAAGTTATCAAAAATTTATAACATCACAATTAATAATCATACATCATTAGCATCACATAAAATTATCACAATGCATCCATCTTTTATTATCACATCACATAAACTCATCTAATCAAACATATACATAAAATTAATTAGACACTCAGTACCACAATAATATCAAATACCACACATTTAAAGAAATTAAATCAATCAACGCCTTACAAATATTTATATTCTATATTTTAATCTCACAATTTCAATATTTGCACATTAATTAATTTATCCCCCAATGGACTACTGCCGTACATAGCGAGTCCCAGATAAATCGTTGGGAAATACTATTTTCCTGTTTATCTCACAATATATTATACTCATGAATTCAAATGCTCTCTCACCCCTTACCATATTTCGACAATTTCACACGCGAATACAAGTCCACAAGAAAAAGTCTATGTTCTTTAACTTCTTGTCCTTCAATTGATCTAACTCGACAGTTTATGAGTAAACGTCAAAAATAAATTATGAGAAGTGTAACACCCCAAATTTTAAAATAAATATTTTCTTAATGAAATAGTGTTTTAAATAATTAATTTGGTGTTAACATTATTTTAGAATATATATGTGGAGAAATTTTGCATCTAATTTTTGTTATATGAGTGTTTTCTATGATGTGTTAATCTTGTACATATTTTAGAGTTAAATATTTTAGAAAAGCTTAAATAAATAAATAAATAAAATGGATTTGTATTCTGAAAGAGTG